>NC_053495.1:71421081-71691081 GCF_905171775.1 Rana temporaria
GGGTCCGGTTCTTGATCATTTCAGCGTGATCTCGGAGCGTGGCTGGGGAGCAGGCATCCCGTCTAGCTACTCCTCCACACTGACCGCGCCATCTCTAGACTCCTCCCTCCATAATTATAGTTCTGAGAGCAGACCTGGGATTAACACCTGTCCATTACAACACCTTTATACAAGGACAATGGACTGTCTCCCAGGCCCTGACGCAATTAGCATGTCACTAGACTGAGTCATAGAATATTGACTGGTTGGGGTCACAATTAACCAACATCTTGTAGTCTCTCAAGATCCTGCAATTATTATCAATGTCCAGGCAGAATAGTCCATAATCCGTTACACTGCCCCCCTTTTGTGGAACACTCCGGCAGACCCGGATTGATCCTTTTCGGATCAACTTGGGGATGTCTGGTCTGCTGTTAGGGTAAAAGTTCCGTTTGCCTGGACAGTCCGTCGGCCTTCCCATTGGCTTACCAGGTCGGTAGCTGATGGTGACGGAGAATAATAGAATTCAATTCTGGAACAGTCACTTGCTTTGCTCTCTCAATGGCTCCCAAAACCTGTTGCTGATGCTCTTGGGACAGATACGGCACCACCTGGATGCAAATCCCATTTAATCTTTTGACAATTTCCGCCTGTTTGTGCATTTCAATGTTCAAGCCACGGGACATCTCATAATACGTGACATAGTGTCGTTGCATCTCTGATTTCTCACTGGCCAACTTGTCACATTCCCATTTTAGACTGTGATATTGTGCCGGATCTACAGTACATGTCGGGGAAGGTAGTCTTACCCGGTTCTCAGCAGCAAGTGGGTTGATTCCAGCAACGCGGGTGGTCACGGCACAAGCAGCAGCAGGTGTAGGTAAATAAGCCGAAGTCAGAGGGCCAATGTCGTTGCCCAGCACCACCTCGGCAGGTAGGTTGTCCATGATACCAACTGTGGTCTTTCCTGACCCGGCTCCCCAGTCTAAGTGCACCCGGGTGGTGGGTACGCGAAATACAGCACCCCCTGCGACCCGGACGGCAACTGTGCGAGAGGACACGTTCTCTGGCTTTACCAGATGTTTTTGAATCAGAGTGATAGTAGTCCCGGAATCTCTTAGGCCTTGTGCTACTTGTCCATTCACTCGTACCTGACGGTGATGCTGACGGTTATCCGGAGAGGCCGCTTGTATTGGGTCTGCCTCATACCAAATTCCCAGACATTCCTCAGGGCCCCCTTCGGTCTCCAGGCAGTGGTCCGCAGAGGGACGTGATGGAGTGACCTCTGTGTTGGGTGTTGTGCGTCTCCAATTGTTATTTGTAGCTCTCAAAGGGCAATAACGAGCAATATGTCCAGTGTCGCTGCAGTGATGGCACGTCACCCTAGGCGAATCCCGGGGGTAGTTGCTAGGCCCCTGAGGACGTGGTGGGACTGGAGCCCGAAACTCTGGGCATGGGGTGACGGTTGGAGTACGCGGTTCTACCTTCTGAGCCAGCCGTGTAGTACCCTGGCTTACTTTCCTTGTCTCCGCGTACTCATCTGCTAGCCGAGCCGCCTCGTTTAAGTTAGCGGGCCGGCGATCTCGTACCCAGTCTTGTATGTCTGCGGCCAGGTCTTGAGAGAAATGTTCCATTAGGAACAGCTGCAATACTTCCTCCCCGGTGTTGGCCTTGCACCCTTGGACCCAAAGGGATGCCACCCTTTGTAACTGGTTGGCCCATTCCATGTGGGAGTCCACAGCCATCTTCTTGGACTCCCGGAAGCGCCGGCGGTAGGCTTCTGGCGTTACGGCGTATCGGGTTAGCAGCGCCTTTTTAACTTGCTGGTATTGTAAAATATCCTCTGGAGCAAGAGCCCGAAAGGCTTCATTGGCTTTGCCCGACAATTTCCCCGACAAAATAGTGACCCATTGGTCTGGTGGTACCTGGTGTAGTGAGCACTGCCTCTCAAAGTCCGCCAAATATCCATCGATTTCCTCCTCACTTTCTACAAAAGCTTTAAATGCAGTGAACGGTATTTTCTTTCCTGTAGCAGCAGGTGGGGGGGTAGGAACTGCAGGTGTATTGGGCTGTCTCGCTCTTACCAGTTCCAGTTCTTGTCCCCTCTTCGTTTGTATCTCTTCCCTTGCTTCCTGGAACAGCTGGTTGATTAGTTCCACGGACGTTTCTGGATACAAGGATAATCTCCGCTGTACAATCCCAGTAATTACATCTTCTTTGCTGACAGGTGCAAGGGGCTCCGTTCCTTCCATGGATCTATCTGTTATGTACTGGAACGTACCTTGTAGCCAGAGCCTAGTGTGCAGGAGGAGGCCTCTCTTACAGCCCCGGCTCTGGAGCTGCTGGAGTTGGGACAGCAAGCTCGGGAGCACGGCGAGGTAGGAGTGCCTGGTGATGATAGCAGCTCGGCACCAGTGGTGGTCCTTCGGGACGGTGGTTGTAGGAGACAGCGTCTCTGGAGCTGGCACAGGCACTGGATAGCAGGAGCTGGTAAAGCAAAACCGGGTTAGCAGATAATCAGGTGGGTTAGGCAAGCGTAGTCAGATTCAGGCACAGGGTCTGGTAACGATGGGCAGGAGAGCAGAGCGGAGTCAGAGCAAGCCAGGGGTCGGAGTGGAGAGGGTCGGATGGTCAGACGGAGCCGGGTCGGTTTGAGGTAACAGGTTACAACAGGTCACAAGTTTCACAGATACAATGCTGCAGATCAGACAGCAAAGTGTCACTGCAGCTGCTTGCTTTTTAAAGGCTGAGTGGCGCCAATCGCGCATTAACGCGCACGCGCGCGTTCCCGCCATCGTGCACGTGCGCGTGTATTAGGCGCATGCGCGCGCATACGAGCGCGCACATTTGGCGCACAGATGCGCGCATTTGGCTCATATCCGTGTGCATGTGGGACGCGCCTGCGCACATGAATAGGCGATTGGTGCTGATTCTGACCATCAGTAAGTGTGCGCATGCGTGCACGCCGGAGCCTATTGGCAGGTCCCTGACACTATCCATTTCGTCCAGCTCCAGCAGTTCAGCTATCAGCTCCCTCCGTGGTCTGTTGCTGGCGCTCCTACCACGACTCTCCAATAGATCTTTTAGTGTGGATCTTTTCAGCCTGGCGTACTGCCACTCCATTCAGCACTTGCTCTTTGGATAAAAGGACCATCCCACCGCTGCCAACCAATGTAACGGCTACCCACTGGTGTGAGGGTCTCAGCCGTTGGAGACGTCCTTTTCCCTGGCAAGCTGCGATATGCAGGTACCGCCGGTATATCCCATCGAACGCCCTTCCAAGAAACGAGACGTGCTACGTTTGAAGGGTCAAGCAGACTGACTTTATTTTCCACATTTTTCCTCCTTATATCTGGTTACAACTGTACAGAAACAAATGACACTCCCCCCCTCATCACACACTAAGGCTAATTACTAAACATTCTTTAATTAATAACAACAAAACCTTCACCCACTCCGTCTCCTAGGCAGACGTTTCGTCTCCGCATACAGAGACAGTGTTATCACACATAAACAGTTTTTAGCATGCATAATTATAGTTCTGAGAGCAGACCTGGGATTAACACCTGTCCATTACAACACCTTTATACAAGGACAATGGACTGTCTCCCAGGCCCTGACGCAATTAGCATGTCACTAGACTGAGTCATAGAATATTGACTGGTTGGGGTCACAATTAACCAACATCTTGTAGTCTCTCAAGATCCTGCAATTATTATCAATGTCCAGGCAGAATAGTCCATAATCCGTTACAGGCCTCAAGGATATTTTTAAAATATCCTGCAACAAAAATACTCCACAAAATGTGTCCTTACAGGAAAACCAAGCTCTAGAATTATTACCTAATAATGAATCTATCATAATAAAGCTATTGGACAAAGGCGGTAATGTTTTCCTCATGGACAACAGTGCCTATAAGCAGATGTGGCAAAAAATCTTAGACAACAAAGATTGGTACAAAACCATTCCACTTAGGCACATAGAGAAAAGTTATCAAAAATTCTACAACATTGTGAACCAAGCCTACCAGAGTGGGACAATCAACAAAGATCTATATGAATTCATCAGGACTAGGCACCCCAAGGTGCCTACCCTTTTACAGTCTGCCCAAATTTCACAAAAAAAAACTAAACCCTACGGGGCGACCAATTGTTTCAGGTAATGGGGGTATTTCCGAAAATGTAAGTAGAGTCATTGATTCATATTTATAACCTTATGTGGTAGCCCTGCCATCCTTCATCAAGAATGCCATACACTTTTCGCAGACAATTACAACCTTAAATTCACCATGACTAGGGATGAGCCGAACACCCACTGGTTCGGTTCGCATCAGAACCTTTGAATGGACCGAACGTTCGAAATCAAAAGTGCTAATTTTAAAGGCTAATATGCAAGTTATTGTCCTAAAACGGGTTTGTGGACCTGGGCCCTGCCCCAGGGAACATGTATCAATGCTAATTTTTTTTTTTAAACGGCCGTTTATTCTGGAGCATTGATTTTAATGATGCTTAAAGTGAAAAAAAAAGGTGAAATATTCCTTTAAATATCGTACCTGCTGGGTGTCTATAGTATGCCTGTGAAGTGGCACATGTTTCCCTTGTTTAGAACTGTCCCTGCGCAAAATGAAATTTCTATAGGAAAACAGTAATTTAACCACTTAAGGACCGCCTCCTGCACATTCACGTAGGCAGAATGGCATGGCTGGGCACATGCACGTACAGGTACGTGCTGTGCTATTGTCCAGCCGTGGGTCGCGGGCGCGCGCCCACGACCCGGTCCGAAGCTCTGTGACCAGGACAGCGGGACCCACAAACCCGATTGCCGCTGGAGTCCCGTGATCGGTCCCCGGAGCTGAAGAACGGGGAGAGCCGTGTGTAAACACGGCTTCCCCGTTCTTAACTGTGGCGGCGTCATCGATCGTGTGATCCCTTTTATAGTGATACATAATCAATGATGTCACACCTACAGCCACACCCCCCTACAGTTGTACACACACATGAGGTCACACATAACCCCATCAGCGCCCCCTGTGGTTAACTCCCAAACGGCAACTGTCATTTTCACAATGCATTTTTTTTAACAAAAAGGTGTTTTTATTAACAAAACAGCATTACAAGATATGCATTAGTCGACAGTCAGATTTTACAGAGAAACAGTGACAGTCAGAAACAAGCATTCTCAGCGTTTGCAGATAATAAGACAAAGGAAAATCAAAAAAGGGGAAATAAATAAAAGTAAAATAAACAAACGAGGTACAAGTTCATGGCTCTCTTGCCCTAGCACATCTTAACCGTAAACTACCAGGCGCAGACCCAATCGGAGTCCTCCCTAGAGTACACTAGGGTAAATAACCGTTGCCCCTGCGCTAAATCCTCATATACCCAACCACAACGTGTAAGTAACTCAGCAGTCGGCCGAATCAGGTGGCGCCCCTGGGAGAGAGGGGAAGGGGCAACAGGCCCCCATGCCGGGCGGGGGGGGAGTCCATCTCTCAGTCCCCCACCCCCCCGGTCCCCCAGTCCCGCGCAGCCACCCGAGCCGACCAGACCTTATCGTACTTAGCAGGGCACTGCCTACTCTCATACGTGAGTTTGTAAAGGGGCAAAGCCGTGTCCACCGCCTTCCTCCAGGAACCAAGGGTGGGGGGTCCCACCGACTTCCACCGTAGCAGTATCTCCCTCCTAGCATAAAACAGTGAGAATGTAATACATATCTTAGTATATCTGTCTCCCTCGACCTCACCCAAATGACACAGAAGGAGCACCATGGGATCCAACGGCACCCTGGTCTCTCCTATGTCGCTAAGCCTCTCTGCTACCCCCGCCCAGTACGGCCGGAGCTTCGGGCAGTCCCAAACCATGTGCCAGAAGTTCCCCACCTCGATCCCACACCTGGGACAGTTCGGATCCAGATGTGGGTATATGCTGGCCATTCTATGAGGGGTGAAGTAGGCCCTATGTAGGAACTTGAGCTGGAGGAATCTGTCTTTAGCTGCTATCATGGACGGGATGTAGGTGGAGACACATTCCTCCCATTCCTCCTCCGCCAAAGCTGGAATGTCCCCCCTCCATTTATCCATTACCCGGGTGAGTTTAACATCATGGCCCACCGTCAGATACATATACAGAGTGGAAAGGGGCTTCCCCATTGCGCTCGACGTCAACAGTCGCTCGATTGAGTCAGGTTCCAGGGTCAGTGTGTCCGGGAATTGGGCCCTCATCGCATGCCTCAGCTGGTAATATTTAAACTCGAGGGAATTAGGGAGGGAGTATTGTCGTCTCAACTCTCGAAAGGGCTTGATCCTACCGTTTGCTATGACATGTTTGAGGGTGGTGATCCCGCGTTTGGCCCACTGTGAGGGTTCAGGCAGGTTGCAGAGGTGAGGCAGGGTGGGATTACCCCACAATGGGGTGTGTGGAGAGATACAATTTGGTTAAGAGTAAATAGCTCTGGCCGCCCGCCACACTCTAACAGTCGTCTTCATGGACGCCGTCAAAGGGTGAGGGGCACCAGGACCCCTGTACACTAGATTAGTCAATGCAGCATATAACCCCAGTATGGCCGCCTCAAGTCTCACCGCCGGATTCTGTCTGGGCTGGGAGAACCACCAGCGTACCGTAACTAGGACAGCCGCCCAATAATGCAAAAGAAAATTTGGGAGAGCCAGCCCACCCCCCAATAAGGGGAGATATAGTATCTGTCTCGCCACCCTGGGTGGCCTCCCGGCCCAGATGAAAGAAGTCAGCACCCCCTCCAGTCGTCTAAAGAAGGATCTGGGAATGTGGGAAGGGGTATTGCAAAATAAATATAAGAACTTAGGGAGGAACACCATTTTGAGCAGGTTCACCCTGCCAACTGGGGTCAGTGGGAGGGTGCGCCAGGCTGTGCATTTGACAGCAAGATGAGAAAGGAGAGGCTGCATGTTCCTCTCAATATATTCATGCGTGGTGTTACTAATCCGAATGCCTAGATATGTGAAGTCGCCCACCAACTGGAGGGGGGTTCCAGTATCTACCCTTGGAAGCGAGGGGTGCAATGGGAAGAGAACGGACTTGCCCCAGTTTATGCGGATTCCTGAGAACTGGCCGAATTCCTCAAATAGGTCAAGTGCTCTCCGTAGCGACTGAGAGGCATCTGCAAGATAAAGCAGGGTGTTGTCCGCATAAAGGGACACCTTCTCCTCTATATCCCCCACTGCTATGCCCCTGACCCCGGCCTCAGCCCTCAGGGCAATGGCGAGGGGCTCGACCGCCAGGGCGAAAAGTCCCGGCGATAGCAGACAGCCCTGACGAGTGCCCCGGCCCAAGGGGAAAGTATCTGAGAGCACGCCATTCGTGCGGACCCTGGCCCTGGGATCAGCGTAAAGCATCCTCAACCAATGCCCTAAAATTTGGCCCAAAGCCGAACCGCCCAAGGACACCCCACAGGAACTCCCACTCCACCGAGTCAAAGGCTTTTTCGGCATCAAGGGACGCCACTACACCCGCCGACTCTGGCCGTGCCCTGTCCATATGCGTGAAAAGCCTTCTAATATTAATGTCCATTCCCCTCCCCGGCATGAACCCCGTTTGCTCTGGATGTACCAAAGCAGTTATGACTGTATTTAGTCTTCTGGTCAAGACCTTGGCCAGGAGTTTTGCATCAACGTTTATCAGTGAGATGGGGCGGTATGAGGAGCACAAGGCCGGGTCCTTACCTGGCTTGGGGATCACCACCACCACTGCCTCACTCAGGGAATGCGGGAGCTCCCGCACCCTCTGCGCCTCTGTCAACATACCAAGCAGTTTGTCCGTCAAGTCCTCAGAGTATTGATTGTAAAATTCAACTGGTATACCGTCGGGGCCCGGTGACTTACCCGATTGGAGGGTCTTAAGAGCTTTTAAGAGTTCATCTGCAGTTATGGGGGCATCAAGCAGCTTGCGGTATTTAGTGGTCAGGACTGGGATGTCAATGGGATCTAAATAGGAGGCCAGATTGTCACTGGAGTACCCAGCCCTGGAACTGTAGAGGTTTTTATAGAAGGAGCTGAAGCAATCGTTTATCTCATCAGGAGCATACAGTAGGTCCCCCCCCGGTCCCCGTATGCAGCGCACGCACATCCCCCCGGATTGTTTCCGTGACAACCAGGCCAATAGCTTCACGGATCTCTCCCAAAAACAATGCATTTTAAATGCATTTTTTGCTGTGAAAATGACAATGGTCCCAAAAATGTGTCAAAATAGTCCGAAGTGTCCGCCATAATGTCACAGTCACGAAAAAAATCACTGATTGCCGCCATAAGTAGTAAAAAAAAAAATAATGAATAAAAATGCAATAAAACTATCCCCTATTTTGTTAACGCTATAAATTTTGCGCAAACCAACCGATAAACGCTTATTGCTTATTTTACCAAAAATAGGTAGAAGAATATGAATCGGCCTAAACTGAGGAAAAAAAAAGTTTTTTTTTATATATTTTTGGGGGATATTTATTATAGCAAAAAGTAAAAATTATTGAATTTTTTTCAAAATTGTCGCTCTATTTTTGTTTATAGCGCAAAAAATAAAAACCGCAGAGGTGATCAAATACCACCAAAAGAAAGCTCTATTTGTGGGAAAAAAAGGACGCCAATTTTGTTTGGGAACCACGTCGCACGACCGCGCAATTGTATGTTAAAGCGACAGTGCGGAATCGCAAAACCTGGCTGGGTCCTTTAGCTGCATTTTGGTCCGGGTCTTAAGTGGTTAAAACTGCTTGCGGATTTAATGTGATGTCTGGTCCCTGCAATATGAATGAAAATCATTGAGAAAAATAGCATGGGTTTCCCCCCACCCTCCCCCCAGGTCATTACCAGCCCCTTTGGGTCTTGTATAGATATTAAGGGGAAAAGGAAAGGCGTTTTCTTGTGTAAAAAAAAAAGGAAAGGCGTGGGGCCCCCGGGCCCTATATACTCTGAACAGCAGTATACAGGCGGTGCAAACAAGACAGGGAGTGTAGGTTGTTGTTAAGTAGAATCTGTTTGTAATTTTGAACAGGTACATTTTTAAAGTGTAGCTCCAGGCAAAAAATCTATTTTTAAGCTTTCTAGAAAATATAGAGAAGGGTTATCCCCCCCCCTGTAACATTTGTTTTGCTGTCTGTGCATCTGTTCAGAAGATTTCACCTCACTTTCTGTCCCAATGACAAATGTTTTTTTGAAATTTTTTTTTTTTTTAGTGAAACAAGGATTGGTGATAAAGCATCAGTGGACAGGAGACACCTCTTAGGCCTCGTACACACGACAGAGTTTCTCGGCAGAATTCACCGAGAAACTCGGTCAAAACCCGGATTCTGCCGAGAAACTCTGTCGTCTGTACAGTTTTGGCTCGATGGAGCCGCCGAGGAACTCGACGAGAAAATAGAGAACATGTTCTCTATTTTCTCGTTGTCCTCGTTCTTCTATGGGAGAAGCCGGCCCGCCGAGCTCCTCGGCGGCTTCATCCCAAAACTCGACGAGGAACTCGACGTGCCAAGCACGTCGAGTTCCTCTGTCGTGTGTACGGGGCCTCACAGAAGAGAATTTCCCTTCCTAGGGGTAGATTTCCTCTCACTTCCTGTTGTCTCCTTCCGTTTGCAAGTAGGAGTCGCTTGTAAGTTGGATGTTTGAAAGTAGGGGCCTGCCATATATACTCTGTAGAAATTTGGCCCTTAGGTGTTGGTGTTGCCACAACACTGTAAGCCCTCAAAGTTAGTCTTGGTGGGCGCTGGAACGCCCTGCTGTGAACTATTATATCAAGAATTGTAATTACATGCCATTGTTGAACAGTGGTAGAAAAATTGGGCCTTTGGTGCTGGTTCTGGTGCCACAACACTGTATGTCCTCACAGTTACTCTTGGTGGGCGCAGGAATGGGCCCTGCTGTTAAATATTAGATCAAGAATTGTAATTTTGTCGCAGTGCCCAGAACCAAAAATGTTCTTACAAGCTATCAGCATGATCATTGAGGAGGAAAAGGATAGTCACTCAGCATAACAGGATAGTCACTCAGCATGACAGGATAGTCACTCAGCATCAGCATAGGCAGTCTTGATGGGATCTGACATTTCAAAAAAAATTATTCAGTTACATCAGCATCAGGTGCTTGGTAGCTGGTGGTGATCCAAGCCTCATTCATTTTTTTGAAGGTCAGTCGACTGAGTCATCGACTAATGAACCGAGTCATCGACTGATGAACGCACATTCAGTGCTGCTGGAGGCTTTGTAACTGATCACAGGGTGCGCCTCTCCACTGACTCGGTCGATCGACTGACCTCCATAAAAATGAATCAGGCTTGGATCACCACCAGCTACCAAGCACCTGATGCTGATGTAACTGAATAATTTTTTTTAAATGTCAGATCCCTTCAAGACTGCCTATGCTGATGCTGAGTGACTATCCTGTCAGGCCAGTATCTCAATTGCATACTGTGTAAGCTCTGGCCAGTGATCCATCCTCAAGACCCAGTAACCCAGAGGATTTTCCGTGGGAAAGGTGTCCAAGTCTGATCTTGCCCCTAGGTATTCCCGCACCATGTAAAACAGCCGCTGGCGATGGTTGCTGGAACTGGTCATACCTTGGGGCTGCTGACTAAAAAAATTGTCTGAACGCATCGGTCAGACGGCCACCTTCTCTACCGGTCCTTCTTTGACTGATCGAAGCCTCAGCAATACGTTGTCTAGGACCAGGATTTTGTAACCTCCCAGTCCCTGGGAACGCGTTGCACAGACCTTTCTGCATGGCCTCCCAAAGATGTTTCATCTTCTGCTCCCTCTGCACCGGCAAGATAAGGTCCGCAACCTTACTCTTGTAACGTGGATCGAGGAGGGTTGCCAGCCAGTAATGATCCCTCTCCTTGATAGCACGAATACGAGGATCCTTTTGCAGGCTTTGCAGGATCAGGGAGGCCATGCAGCGTAGGTTTGCTGAGGCATTCGATGCGGAGTCCTCTGGTTCACTGAGGATGACATGATCCGAAGCCACCTCCTCCCAGCCACGTACAAGTCCATGGGTTTTTTGGGACTGTAATTGATCCCTTAAAGACTGCTGCTAGTGCTGAGTGCTAGGCTCCACCTCCATGCTGACACAATCCTCCTTGTCCTCTTCCAGTGTGATAGGTGGGCAAGCAGGAACACTGTCTGGATAAAGGGGGCCTTAAGAGGTAAGGAAGTCCTCCTCTTCCTCCCTCTGTTCTGCCTCAAGTGCCCTGTCCATTATTCCATGCAGCGTGTGTTCCAATCAGGACCGCCATCAGGGGGGTACAGGCAGTACACCTGTAAGGGGCCCCGAGGTCCCCAGGGGCCCGGATGGCAACCCCCTTTAAAAAAAAAATAATAATAATAACCCCCCCTTTTTTATTTTTTTAGAGGTCCGGAGGTCCCCAGGGCCCCGGATGACAATCCCCCTTTTTTTAAATAAAAAAACAATCTTTTTTTTATATATTTTTTTATTTCTTTATATTTTATATATATATATATATATATATATATATATATATATATATATATAATTTATTATTATTATTATTATTATTATTAAAGGGCCCCAGATGACAACCCCCCTTTTTAAAAAAAAAATATATATATATATATTTTTTATTTCTTTTTTTCTTTTTATTAAAGGGCCCAGAGGTCCCCAGGGCCCGAATGGCTACCCCCCTTTTTTTATATATATTTTTATATTTTTTTGTAAAGACTTCTTCTCAGTTCGCCCCACTTCTCAATTTCTCTGCTCCAGGGGGCCCATGCCTGCTGAAGCTGTGTAAAGGGCCCCATAATTCCTGATGGCGGCCCTGGCTCCAATAGGTGGATAAGAGGGACAGTGTCACTGATGCATGCACTGTCACTGCTCACCATCCTTGTGGCCTCAAATGGTGACAGGACAGTGCATGCATCCCTGATCATGACCCACTGGCATGGCAAAAAAAAACAAGCTCCCCTGACACTGTCCTGGTGCCATATTGGCACAGATACTAATTGATGACCCTCTGCTGCGTGTGTAGCCGCTGCAGCATGGCCAAGGTTGAGTTCCACCTGCTGGGCTTGTCACAGATTAGGCGGTTCTTGGGCAGGTTATATTCCTTTTGGAGGTCAGCCAGCCGAGCACTGGCATTATATGACCGGCGGAAATGCAAACAGAGTTTCCTGGCCTGCCTCAGTACATCATGTAAGCCCGGGTACCTGCCCAAGAACCGATGCACCACCAAGTTAAGGACATGAGCCAAACACGGCACATAGATCAGTTGTCCCAGCCGGAAGGGGGGAGAGGAGGTTGGTGCCATTGTCGCAAACCACCATTCCTGGCTTAAGCTGGCGTAGCGTCAACCACCTCTGAGCCTGCTCCTGCAGAGCTGACAGAATCTCTGCTCCAGTGTGGTGCCTGTCCCCCAAACACACCAGCTCAAGCACCGCATGGCATCTTTTTGCCTGCGTACTTGCGTATTCCCTTGAACGCCTACAGAGCACCGCTGGTTCCGAGGACAAATCAGCACAGGAAGAGGCCATGGAGGAAGAAGAAGAGGAGGAGGGGTGGAGGAGAGAGGTGTGTCAGAATCACCACTAGTAGCATTTTGGAGGCGTGGTGGCGGAATCAACCTCCAACACTACTGCACCCTGTCCTGCATCCTTCCCAGCTGCCAGCAGAGTCACCCAATGCGCTGTGAAAGATAGGTAATGTCCCTGTCCATGCCTGCTGGACCATGAGTCAGCTGTAATAAGCACCTTAACACTGACCGCCCTGTCCAGCGAGGCCAAGACATTGCCTTCCACCTGCCAGTAGAGAGCCGGAATCGCCTTCTGTGAAAAAAAGAGGTGTTTGGGAACCTGCCACTGATGAACCGCACATTCCACAAACTCACGGAGGGGGGCAAAGCCTACCAACTGAAAAGGCAGCAATTTAGTCAAGCTAGCATTTAACCACTGGGCATGTGGGTGGCTGGGAGCAAACTTCTTTCGGCGCTGCAGCAGCTGGGGCAGAGAAATTTTCCTGGTACAGTCTGATGTTGGTGTACCGATAGCAGATTGCCCGCAAGTACTCTGATGTGACACACCTAATTCTACACCTTCATTCATCTCAGTGTAGGTTTCTGAGAGGACTGAAGTTAAAGTGGGGTTGGAGATCCCAGCTGATGAGGAGTGAGGAGATGTCCGCTTTGTTCTTTGGTGTGGGTCTTATATGTACGCTTGCCAACGGACTGCATGGCAGGTCAACATAGGTCTGATCAAGCATGTGGTGCCCAAGCGGCTGGTGTTTTGGCCACGCAAAATACGCTTGAGACATACGTTGCAAATAACAACAATGCGGTGCGATCTGATGCACACGTCTCAAAAAAGGTCCACACCAAAAAACTTTGGGAATAACGCGCAGAGACAGCAGCACCCTGCACATGCAGAACTCTGTGATGCAGTCGGTGGTGTGCTGCCCTTAAGCTGGCCCCGGAGGGCATCCTGCCTCATTGGAGATGTGCCTCCTCCTGTATCCCATCAGGCACCCATGTAGAGTCAGTGACCTCATCATCCCCTCCCTCCTAGTCACTGGAGCAAACCTGGCAGTATGCTGCAGCTGGGGGAACATGACTGCCAGTTTGCTGTCCTTCTTGGCACCCCCTCTCTCTGGGCTCACGTTACTGCCTTCTTCAAGCTGGGTACCATCATCGGAGCATTCAAAATGCTGCGCATCCTCTTGCAGCATGTACCCAACACTGTGTTCAAACAGTTCGGGGGACTCCTCAGGAGGACATGGTGGGGCTAGGGAAGGAGTGACTGATGCCATTGAGCCAAGGAAAGCGGCTGCTTTGGCAGACAAAGTACCCTGAGGCTGGGTGAGAGAGGATGAGGACGGCTTGGTCATCCACTCTACCAACTCTTCAGCATGTTGTGGCTCAACGCGGCCAGCTGCTGAAAAAAAGGACAAGCGTTCCACACCGCCACGTTCTGATGAGGATGCACCGTGTCCACGACCAGCACTGTTACCTCTAGACACAGAGCCTGCTTGCCCTCTTTTATTGGCCTGTGTGTGTCTGTCTCTCCTTGTTGGCCTTCCAGACATACTTTATTTGATGTATTGGAATAGGTAGGTACACAAGGAATTGTCTGCAGTCAGCTTTAGCTGCACACTGTTACCAGTATACAGTACACTGACTTACTATACTGCAGGTTAGCTCAATCAACTGCTTGTATTATCAGTAATAGAAAAGCAATAGACTGCAGTGAGCTTTACATGCACACTGGGCCCAGTATTCACTACACTGACTTAAGAAACTGCAGGTTAGCTCAATCAACTGCTTGTATTATTAGTAATAGAAAAGCAATAGTCTGCTGTGAGATTTACGTGTACACTGTGGCCAGACTACACTACACTGATTTAGGAAACTGCAGGTTAGCTCAATAAACTGCTTGTATTATCAGTAATAGAAAAGCAATAGTCTGCGGTGAGCTTTACCTGCACACTGTGGCAAAACTACACTACACTGACTTAAGAAACTGCAGGTTAGCTTATTCAACTGCTTGTATTATCAGTAATAGAACAGTAATAGTCTGCGGTGAGCTTTACGTGCACACTGTGGCCAGACTACACTACACTGACTTAAAGTGGAGGTTCACCCAAAAAGTAAATTTTTAACCTTAGATTGGGCCTAATTACGGAAAGCAGAATCGGGTGTTTTGTTTAAAATCAATGCAGTACTTACCTTTTTTGAGATAGATGTTCTCCCGTCGCTTCTGGGTATGGGCTGCGGGACTGGGCGTTCCTATTTGATTGACAGCCTTCCGACCGTCGCATACAGCGCGTCACCAGTTTCCGAAAGTAGCCGAACGTCGGTGCGCAGTCGCCGTATAGCGCCGCACCGACGTTCGGCAACTCGTGACGCGCTGTATGCGACCGTCGGAAGGCTGTCAATCAAATAGGAACGCCCAGTCCCGAAGACCATACCCGGAAGCGGCGGGAGAACATCCATCTCAAAAAAGGTAAGTACTGCATTGATTTTAAACAAAACACCCGATTCTGCTTCCCGTAATTAGGCCCAATCTAATGTTAAATTTTTTTTTTCGGGTTAACTCCCGCTTTAAGAAACTGCAGGTTAGCTTAAAGGGGTTGTAAAGACAAAAATATTTTCCTCTTAAATTAAAGTCTGATAGTAGCTGATAAAGTAAAAAGTTATGTTTTGCATTATAACTAGTTAGATACCTGTTGAAATCGAGCTGTTTTATTCACTTCCGTCACTCCTGAATCATTATGCTCACTGACTTCCTGGTTTGCGGTGCGCATTCATTCTTGCTACATCACGGCCTAATGGGAACTACAGTTCCCATTGGGCTTAGCCTCCATGCCTGTGAGGGATAAGAGAGCATCTTCACGCAGGGCTGTAGTCATAGGGAGGGGGTGAGCACATTCTGCTTTCCACCATGCAAAACGGCTCAGATGCTGGTGGAAAGCAAGACGAGGAGTGACAGGAAATGGCATTTTCAAACCTGGATTACTGTATTTTGGAGGTCAAAAGGAAAAACGAGGTAAGTGATATTTAAATGCTCTAGCTTACAGCAATCAATTGATCTAGTAAAAAACGAACCTTTAGTGTTCCTTTAATCAACTGCTTGTAATATCAGTAATGGAAAAGCAATAGTCTGTGCCATCAAATGCAGCCATTATGCCCATCAATTGTTGCCACTGTGCCCATCAATTGTTGCCACTGTGCCATCAATTGTTGCCACTGTGCCATCAATTGTTGCCACTGTGCCATCAATTGTTGCCACTGTGCCATCAATTGTCGCCACTGTGCCATCAATTGTCGCAACTGTGCCATCAATTGTTGCCACTGTGCCATGCCATTAATTGTCGCCACTGTGCCATCAATTGTCACCTCTGTGCCATCAATTGTCACCTCTGTGCCATCAATTGTCACCTCTGTGCCATCAATTGTCACCTCTGTGCCATCAATTGTTGCCACTGTGCCATGCCAACAAATGAAGCCACTGTGCCATGCCATCAAACGCAGCTACTGTGCCATGCCATCAAACGCAGCCACTGTGCCATCATTTATCGCCACTGTGCCCATCAATTGTCATCACTGTGCCATGCCATCGAACGCAGCCACTGTGCCCATCAATTGTCGCCACTGTGCCCATCAATTGTCGCCACTGTGCCCATCAATTGTCGCCACTGTGCCCATCAATTGTCGCCACTGTGCCATGCCATTGTCGCCACTGTGCCCATCAATTGTCATCACTGTGCCATGCCATCAAACGCAGCCACTGTGCCATCAATTGTCACCACTGTGCCCATCAATTGTCACCACTGTGCCATGCCAAACGCAGTCACTGTGCCCATCAATTGTCGCCACCATGCCCATCAATTGTCGTGACTGTGCCCATCAATTGTTGCCACTGTGCCTTGTAAAATGCTTCCAGATTGCCCCCCGCCCGGCACTTACCGCAAGATCACCGTTATCAGCGGCGGGAGAGGGGCCCCCCTCCCACCGCTCTCCCGCGTCGTCCGACCCTTACCGGCGCCATCGGGCAGCGGTGGAGGTGCAGTCAGCTTTACATGCACACTGAGCCTAGTATACACTACACTGACTTAATATACTGCAGCGAGAATAACAGGAACACTTTGAAGTGAGATCTAGCTAAACTGAATACAGTGTGTGTATATATATATATATATATATATATATATATATATACATACATACATATACACACACACACACACAACTCCTAGGATGCATATATATATTAAATACACTTACTAAAGCTAACTCAATCGCCTGCATGCTCTATCTAACTGATGACACTCTGACTCTCTCTATCTCTCTCAGACTCTCTCCGCAACACACTAGACAAGGCCGACATGCAGGCGGGCTTATATAGTGTGGGGCGTGTACCTACTCCCCTGAGCCATGATTGACCAAAGGCACCCTTCGTTTGGCTAATTATGGCTCTGTACGGACAGCGCTGTGATTGACCAAGCATGCGGGTCATAGTGCATGCTTGGCCAATCATCAACCAGCAATGCACTGCGATGACGCAGTGAATTATGGGCCGTGATGCGCCACTCAAATTTGGCACGAACGCCCCATATTGTTCGAAATTCGGCCAACGGTCGAACAGACAATGTTCGAGTCGAACATGAGTTTGACTCGAACACGAAGCTCATCCCTAGTGGGCGTGAGTGGATCTGAACAACAGAATATAATGGAATGGAGTGGGATATGGTATAGCGTATGCCACGACTGAGACTCATCCCACTCTGACTGTGCCTAAATATTTATCTAACTGGTTATCAGCCTGAATCTACCTTACCCACAGGAGTTACAGCTGCTTTTTATCCTGGCATAGGAATTACTTGCTGTTTGATCTGCAATCATACTCTACATATTGGAAGCTTCGAATGACACTGTCAGAGAAGCTAGTGGACCAGACTGTGTGACTGTAAAGAGGAGACCCAAAACGTATATAGGTGAAAATATAATAATTTATTAAGAAAAGGGAACAACACACAACCACCTCCAACAGAACACTGCAATAAAAAAACAATAAACAGTGACCGAAAGATAACTAAAGACAATATGTACAATGATGGGAGATACCGTAATCGTAAACAGGCCAGGCCGAGGTCATACACAAGGAGATCAGAAGATAGACAAGGACAGGGGATAAACAGGAACAGGGAGATGATGGATGGATGTGCTGCAGAGCAGGGATCCAGGTAACAAGGGGACAGGGATCCAAGGCATTGGGGAAGCAGGAAGGGCAAATCCAGGATGGGTTCGGGATAAGGATCAGGTCGGATCGGGTCAGGAAGATGCAGGATCAATGTCAGGATCGCAGGCTCAAGGTCAGGGAGAGAGATACCAAGGCGAGGTGCGCTTGCACTCGCCGGGTATAAATAGGGATGTCAGTAATTGGCTTCAAGTTACACCTGAGAGCAGAAAGAGCCGTATGCTCCACACTGCCAGGATCCATCCGCTGGTGGAGAACAGTGCTGCCTCCCAAAGTTGATATACCACCAGCAGGGAGAAGTTCTCCTGACAGTTCCAAACTGTCAGGAGACACCTGCTGGTGAACCACAGTACTGCAAGCCAAATAATAATAAATATTACCAGCGGATGGAACCTTTCCTGACAGACACTCATATGGGCCATTTAGGTAACTCCTCATATCTGCAATGTCCTCTGTCACACCTCTAACACTCTGCTATTGATCGAGTATTGGACATACATTAAATTTGTTTCGGTGGCAAATTATAGCCTTGATAGACTACCTCAGTTGAGGAATTGTGCAACTTCTACCTCTGGACTTCTTACTACTCAATTACCCAAATGTTGCAGAGTGATTGTTTGTGTGCATGGGTGTGTGCGCAGCTGGGAATCCAGACCATAGACAATGTTGTCTTTATTTTAACTATAGATTTGGTGAAGGTAAATTTACTGCTATTCTTATATTGTGCGGTTTTTCAAATTAAAGCTTTTTTTTATGACATCACTGGTTGTTAGGATGCAGGTGGTGGCTGGAAGGTTGAAATGGTGCACAATAAAAACCTGTGGCTTTGTGTAACTAAAAGGCAGGCTTGATCCACCTGCTGGCTTGTATACATTTTGGGCAATTTTTAGGCATTTTGCCAAGGCACCCCCTGAAGAAACCTCAAGGCACCCTGATTAAAAAGGCTGCTCTATGGTATGTTATGCATTTTTAAAAAGTTATGGGGATACCAAAGGTGTATAGATTGATATGCATAATAAATAAGTTACATTTTTAGATTTCTTTTTTTCAGAAGTATTCAAACCAGTTGTGTGACACCACAGAACTTTCATCACCCTCCTTTTTATTATACTTTACTGCTCTATATTTAATCCTAATAGTGAATTACAACCTACCTCACACTGCTGCTCTACCACATCCCTTTCACATACACTTCCACATTTCTCACTAGACCACACACTGCATTCTTCATTGTTATTCATTCAGTCACTTACACACCCTCTTTGTTTTGTCTTATGTACTTTTACCATGCTCATTATTTTTGGTTTGTTTTCACTCTGTGTCCTATTGTTGTTTTGTCGTTTCCCCTCATTCCCACATCTCTTTTTCTCCCCTGTGCATCTCCCTCACGCAATCTCCATGCTTACACATCAGGCTTCTTGTTCAGCCTGGCGTGTACTCATATATTTACTTTTTTATTTTTATTCTCTAGACATGCTTCCCAGTCTTATACATATACGTGTATTTATATTACAGGGTCTTCACCGCAACCTTAGGAGGGGAGCGCTCCCCCGCACCCTAACCTACCCATCCCGGTGTACACGGTGGTGCCGGGCCCCCCTGTGACTCAGCCAGGCGCGTGTGCTCGTCCCCACCTGCTTTGGCCTTGATCCGCCATCCCCGGCCCCGTTGGGGGCCCCCCCCTCCCTGTGCTCCTTCCCCGCCTCGGTTTGCCCTCCTTCCCCCCTTTTGTCTGCCGCCCCCGCCCCCCCTCCTCGGGGCGCGGCTTTGGCGCGCTATCTGGTGACCTCTCGTAGGCCCGGGCGGTACCTCTCTTGGTGGTGCACCTGATTTCGGAGTCCTTTTCTACACTGACCCAGGGGAGCTCCTCTCCCCTTTTTCCACCCCTCTGGTACCCCCCGGGGGAGTTTGATAGTGCGGCAGTGGTTCATCTGGTCCGGGTCTACGCCTTCCATTGGACGTCTTGGGTGAGTGGCAGTGGGATTTTCTACACTAGTCCATTTTTGCAGGAGGTTTACCCGCATCCCGCCATCTACCTATATGGCTGTGGGTGGCGGGCCCTCTTTGTGTTCTTTTGTTATTATGTCCCACTTATCTATATGTATCTCTCTTTGTATGTATTTTCTTTCTTACAGAACCTATGGCAGCGTCTATCTAATACTCCCTGAAGAAGACCGCTACTTATAAAAGGTCGAAACGCGTAGGGGTGTTTTTCGCCCATAGTATTTGTATACTCACAGTACTGTTATGCTATGTCTGTACTTGTTCTACCTTGTGTTTTTATTTGCCATGTATGACTTATGTTTTTTTACCAAGTTCATGTCTTGAGTCCCTACTGTTTGGGACTTTTTCCGTACAACATATTCAAATAAATGTATACTTTTATATATTTTTTGGTACGTTTCTATTCCTTGCTGCAGCACAAAGCCCCTAGGGGTAATTTTCTCTTTTCTCAAGACATATCAGGGGTGTGCAGCACTCTCCATCCATGGGTTCCAATACCCTTTTGGGTGGCTAAACACCCGTTCCCCAGGGTTCATACCCATGGACTCAGGACATGAGCTTTAGGTCTGTTGTATTTATTTATGCATTTGGTTTTTTGATTCAATTGTTTTTTGACACACCATTGATAACCTGTTCAACATGAGCATCCAAAGACCAACAAACTTGTTACTGGTTCTCCTTCCATTACTTTTAAAAGGGCCATGTCCTTAAAAGACAAGCCAGTGCAGAGCGAATTTAAAGGGGCCACCACAAAGAAACACTGTCCCGCATTTGGAACCTCTCCATGCGGCCAGTACTCGCATTGTCCCCTTATGCGTAAGGAGAAATCCTTCCCATTACCCAACGGTGTGATGTTTTTTCCGCACCATTTCGCTAACTGCCAGACCCGCGGAGTTGTCTACCTAACGTCATGTGACTGCAACGCATTCTACGTTGGCAAGACTAAACAAGAATTTTGACGTCGTGCAGCCAGGCACGAATATAACATGCAAACTGGAAACCGATACCTGCCCCTTGGCAGGCATGTGGTTGTTAAACACAATTACAAAATGCCTAAAACCACCTTCGCCGCCATTGATCGAGTTCACATACCGATCAGGGGTGGCGATTGGAACAAAGCCCTCTTCCAGTGTGAGCAAAGGTGGATTTTCATACTCCATGCCACGGCGTACCCAGGCCTGAACTAATCCATCTCCTTTGCTCCCTCCTTAAAGGGGTTTACATCCGGGAAAACCGACTGAATCTAGGACGCAGAAGAGTTATGGCCGCCTTGTATGGCGACCTACCTCTCATCCTACATGTTTGCGTCCTGTGTCCTCCCCGGTTTGTTCTTTGAAGGTTTTTTGTTTCCTATCAGCATATGGTTGGTTTTTTCCCCTTTTGGATCCCCTTTCCAAGTGTGTATGTTTATTTACAATATGCTCAGCCTTCCAATTTAGTAATGATTTTATTATCATTTCTTTGTCCTTTTCTTATATACATTATTTTGTTTGTTTCAGACCTATATGTCCATTTGGTATATTCATTTCCTACACGATACAAATGTACTTTGCATCTGTTTCTGATGCGGAGCATTTACCCAAATATGATCACACAGCAATCTGCATTTAACATATACTTCAATAATATTTTTTCAGATTTTTACCACCCCCCATGGACGTCCATTTCTTGGATTCCGGGCCTGGACCGTCACCACATCCGCATCCTTCCATCATCATCTTTCCCCTGGGGGCTCCATGGGTGCACATGGTTCGGTAGCCAGCAGGAGATTTTTCCTTCCCTGGGCCTCACGGCAGGCGGGGACTCTGCACACATCCGGGCTGGCCCCGGCTCTTGTGCTCTTTCTCTGGTGGCCTTCTTCCCGCTGGCCACTGGGGGGAGTTTCTGCACCTGCCGGCGGCGTCCCAGGTCCCTAGCGGCCAGCACGTGCCCTTGCCGTGCGCGCGGGGTCGCGATGGCGTCATGGCCTCGCGTGACCGCGCGCGGCTCACCACCAGCGTGCCTGCGCGATGCCGTCCACAGACGAGGAGAATGGAGTCGGTACACCGGGGACCTAACGGTCCCTTCTGGAACGCCGGGGAGGCCACCACTTGCCGCCTCACGGCGGCCTGGGCGCGCTGTATTGCTGCGTGCGCGGCGGGTGGGTGTGGGTGGGGGCGGGGGTCTGGCCGTGTGGGGGGGGTGGGTGTGGCGTTCCCGTGGATGGGGGGGTTTCCCTGTGGGGTGGGGGTGTGTGTGGGGGGGTCTTCGGCGATGCTTACACCTGCCACAGCGGTGGGTGTGGTTCCCGGGCAGGTTTGGGTCCATCCGGGCCCGCCCCTTACTGCATCATAGGGTGGGGTTGCTACAGGTGGAGAGGGAGTGCACTCCCTCACCTGTTCAAGATATACCATATATAAGCAGCCAGCCTCATTGGGACAAATTCAGATCCCACGGCGACTGTGTTTGGTGGTTATGACAGATTTTGGCTGCAGGATGGTAAGTGGGAGCCTTGGCTCTCTTTTCCATTTCCTGCAAATCTGCCATCCACCCTGGTATCCCCATTATTATCTTACTCTTCTACTTCGTTTACTTTTCAATAGACGTCAGCACCTCCTTCAATAGGTGTCTCAACATCCCTCCTTAAAGCGGATGTGTCACGGGGAAAAAATATTAAAAGCCAGCAGCTACAAATACTGCAGCTGCTGACTTTTAATATTAGGACACTTACCTGTCCTGGAGTCCAGCGCTGATCGCAGCAGAGCACGAGCGATCGCTCGTCTCTCTGCTGCTCCCCCCTCCATCCACGCTCAGGGAACCAGGAAGTGAAGCGCTGCGGCTTCACTGCCCGGTTCCCTACGGCGCATACGCGAGTCGCGCTGCGCCCGCCGATTGGCTCACACGCTGTGTGTTGGGAGCCGAGTGTTCCCAGCACACAACGGGCGACAGACGGGATGTGACGGAATGCCCGTCTTTCGCCCGTAGCGTGTGGCCGGAAGTGGGTGCAAATACCTGTCTTTAGACAGGTGTCTGCACCCCCCTCCCCCCTGAAAGGTGTCAAATGTGACACCGGAGGGGGGGAGGGTTCCGATCAGCGGGACTCCACTTTAGGGTGGAGGACCGCTTTAACAGGAAGGCTACAGCTTTAACCATTTTACCATCTTATCTCTGTGAGCTTTACAGATAGCACAGGTATTTTTTCACCTTTTATTTGTTCCTATACTAGCCCCTTTCCCCTGCAGTTTCTTTTCCCACCCTCCTCTTATTCACCTGTTTTCATAATTTCATTCACATGCACACACACCTATAGATCACTCATACACTGATTATTATTATTAGCATTTTTATTTTCATTTGTATTCCTTTTTCTTCTCTTTTTCACTGCAACATCCCCCATATTTCCCGTTCCCCTTTCATCCTTTTTCTCTTCTCCCCTTGCTGTTTTCCATTTTTCTTTTGCATTCCTACCTCACACTGCTGCTCTACCACATCCCTTTCACATACACTTCCACATTTCTCACTAGACCACACACTGCATTCTTCATTGTTATTCATTCAGTCACTTACACACCCTCTTTGTTTTGTCTTATGTACTTTTACCATGCTCATTATTTTTGGTTTGTTTTCACTCTGTGTCCTATTGTTGTTTTGTCGTTTCCCCTCATTCCCACATCTCTTTTTCTCCCCTGTGCATCTCCCTCACGCAATCTCCATGCTTACACATCAGGCTTCTTGTTCAGCCTGGCGTGTACTCATATATTTACTTTTTTATTTTTATTCTCTAGACATGCTTCCCAGTCTTATACATATACGTGTATTTATATTACAGGGTCTTCACCGCAACCTTAGGAGGGGAGCGCTCCCCCGCACCCTAACCTACCCATCCCGGTGTACACGGTGGTGCCGGGCCCCCCTGTGACTCAGCCAGGCGCGTGTGCTCGTCCCCACCTGCTTTGGCCTTGATCCGCCATCCCCGGCCCCGTTGGGGCCCCCCCCCTCCCTGTGCTCCTTCCCCGCCTCGGTTTGCCCTCCTTCCCCCCTTTTGTCTGCCGCCCCCCCCCCTCCTCCGGCCCGCCTCGGGGCGCGGCTTTGGCGCGCTATCTGGTGACCTCTCGTAGGCCCGGGCGGTACCTCTCTTGGTGGTGCACCTGATTTCGGAGTCCTTTTCTACACTGACCCAGGGGAGCTCCTCTCCCCTTTTTCCACCCCTCTGGTACCCCCCGGGGGAGTTTGATAGTGCGGCAGTGGTTCATCTGGTCCGGGTCTACGCCTTCCATTGGACGTCTTGGGTGAGTGGCAGTGGGATTTTCTACACTAGTCCATTTTTGCAGGAGGTTTACCCGCATCCCGCCATCTACCTATATGGCTGTGGGTGGCGGGCCCTCTTTGTGTTCTTTTGTTATTATGTCCCACTTATCTATATGTATCTCTCTTTGTATGTATTTTCTTTCTTACAGAACCTATGGCAGCGTCTAACTAATACTCCCTGAAGAAGACCGCTACTTATAAAAGGTCGAAACGCGTAGGGGTGTTTTTCGCCCATAGTATTTGTATACTCGCAGTACTGTTATGCTATGTCTGTACTTGTTCTACCTTGTGTTTTTATTTGCCATGTATGACTTATGTTTTTTTACCAAGTTCATGTCTTGAGTCCCTACTGTTTGGGGCTTTTTTCGTACAACATATTCAAATAAATTTATACTTTTATATATTTTTTGGTACGTTTCTATTCCTTGCTGCAGCACAAAGCCCCTAGGGGTAATTTTCTCTTTTCTCACAACCTAGGGGGGGCCATTTTATGAGACATGAGCCCCATTCACGGACGAGTTGCGCAAACGACGTAAAATGTTTAAATTTCGACGCGGGAACGACGTCCATACTTAACATTGGCTGCGCCTCCTAATAGCAGGAGCAACGTTACGACGAAAACGACTTACGCAAACGACGTAAAAAACTACCGCCAGGCGCACGTACGTTTGTGAATCGGCGTAAGTAGGTAATTTGCATACTCTACACTGAAAACTACGGGAGCGCCACCTAGCGGCCAGCGTGAGAATGCACCATGAGATACGACGGCGTAAGAGACTTATGCCAGTCGTATCTTAGGCTAATGTCAGCGTATCTAGCTTTCTGAATACAGAAAGTAGATACGCCGGCGCAGATTTGAATTTACGCGGCATATCTATGGATACGCCGGCGTAAATTCTATCTGAATCTACCCCACTGTGTTTACTCTATGTATATGCTGTGCACTGTTTTCTGGTTTGTGTGCTGAGGCCTCAGAAGAAAGGTATCTATCTAATAGTGTTAAAGGTGTTGGATATTTATCTCTCTGTGTACTGTACCTGTTCACATAGATCTTTTTCAGGTCATAAAGGTGCATGCCCTTGTATATCCGTGTCAAGTGATATTTTCTGTTGTGTGACACCACAGGGTCCTTTTGGAAACTTCTCTTGGTGGGTGAATGTCATTGATGCAGAAAAGAGAAGCACCCTCTGCTGATCACTGTGAGTGCAGGGCTCCCATCGATGCCCCTCAGGGCCCTTATCTCACAGGAATTGGGTTAAAGGATGCTGGATGAGAAGATGAGCATTTTTCAGCCTGAGTGGCTTTTTTATTTATTTTTTCTACAAAAAAAAATTGAAAGTTGTGTTGGGCCGTGTGAGCTGAAATAAAAACAAAAGTAGTGTGAAATACCTAAAGAGATTTTTTTTACATTAGTTTTTTTTATTGTAACATACATTAAATACCCTTTAACCAGCTACTTGTGAAATTCTGGCAGTTATGTACAGTACATATGTACAGCTTGATGCATTTTTATATCTCCCAACTTTCAACCTACAGCC
Organism: Rana temporaria; assembly: GCF_905171775.1. NCBI lineage: Eukaryota > Metazoa > Chordata > Amphibia > Anura > Ranidae > Rana > Rana temporaria. The sequence goes on from NC_053495.1 coordinate 71,446,602, forward strand.
CAGCTCCAGGAATTGGAAAAAAAAATCTACCCTTACCCCTATGCACTGCAAGGGCTAAATGTTAAATGTTCATTATGTCTAGGGGGTACAGGAACAGGCGTTATTATTTTCCCTCTCCCCTTCTCAGGCCAGCTGCAGCACCCTTCTCTTCTCCCTGAAGCTTTTGTCTTGTAGGCGCCCCATCAACATCATTACATACAATGCAGGGCTATTAACCCTGCAAAATTGGTGGAGGGGATGAGGGTGTGGCTGCGGAGGATTGTTGTACTGCTAGAAGAGATGTGTTTCTCCATATTCTAATCTAGAACCTCTAGACATAATGATCATTTAGCCCTTACAGTGTGGAATGGCCCCACTGCAAGGGCATTTTTGTTGGGCTTTAGGAAAAGGGGACGCCCTATGTGCACATGGGCTGCAGCAGCACAGGGTGGTTGTAACTACGCTGCACTCTGAGTGAATCTGAGCATACTTGCAGTATACACTGCAATAAAGTGTGCAATAGTGTACAATACATTTTGAATACTTTTTTACTAACTGTTTGTGGCCCGGTTTAAAACCCAAATCTGAGGAATTCAAGTTCTAATTCTGCTATGCAGGAAGACAGATCTGTGTGTTTTCCCAGGCAGCCCACCCCCATACAGTTAGTAAACACACCCAGGGAACACATTTAACCCTCTGATGTTAACCCCTTCCCTGCCAGTGCCTATAATACAATGGTCAGTGTATATTTTTTTAACACTGGTCACTGTAATAATGTCACTGGTTCCCAAAAACGTGCAAAAAATTTCAGTTAGGTGTCCGATTTGTCCGCTGCAATGTTGCAGTCCCGCTAAAAATCACAGATCACCGCCATTACTTTTTGTTCATGGCACAAAAAATGGAAACCGCAGAGGCGATCAAATATCATCAAAAGAAAGCTGTATTTGTGGGAAAAAAAGGACATTCATATTATTTGGGTACAGCGTTGCACGACCGCGCAATTGTCATCTAAAATATGCAGTGCTGTATTGCAAAAAATGGCCTGGTCATTAAGGGGGTAAATCCTTTGAGGGTGAAGTGGTTAAAATAGTTTAAAACTACTTAGCAATTACCAACTGTTGAAGCAATAAACTTATGTTTTTAAAGTAGTGAGGTTGGGGGTATGTGATGTACAACATAGGCTATAGAGCACAGTGCTCAGGTCTATGTAACATACAACATAGGGTATGGAGTGTAGTGGTCAGGTGTATGTAACCTAGTGCCCCTTACATTACTGGTCACTTGGAAAGAAAGAGGTCATGGGGTTGTCAGTAAGAGGGAATAAGTATGCTGCAACATTAGTGGCCAGTGGGAAGGAAAATATGCCCTTGTGTCAGTAGTAGGAAAAAAATTCCCCAGCCTCGGTTGGAGAAAAATCACACGTCAGTGGGAGAAAAACTTCCCTAAAACCAATAGTAAATCTAAGGAACATTGCCCAATGGTCACTAGGAGGCCCTGCAAATGTAAGAACAGTGTTTCATTGGTCAAAGACATTTCTCTCCATTAAAAAATTAATGAACAAATAACTTGTATAGAATCTCAGAATGTAGACATTCTGTAAACCCCAATAAACTATACACAATCCCAGGAATGAACTATGATTTTTGTGCCAGAAAACGTAACAATGCAGTTAGACCTGTTTCAGGTCTATGTGTGACACCCATGCTAGTTTCTATTGCAGAGTGAAATAGAAACTGGAGCTGGTTCTGCAACTAAAGCGGAGTTCCACCCAAAAATGGAACTTCCACTTTTCGGAACCCCCCCCCCCCCCATCCGGTGTCACATTTGCCACCTTTCGGGGGGAGGGGGGTGCAGACAGGTATTTGCACCTACTTCCGGGAACAGATTTGTGCGGGAGTCATGCCCCTACCCGCACCCCTGCTGTCTTCTTGGAAACACACTGGGCCAGATCCTCAAAAGGGATACGCCGGCGTATCTACTGATACGCCGTCGTATCCCTGTTTCTATCTTTGGAACTGATCCACACTGCCGGATCTTAGGATGCAGTACCGCATCCGCCGCTGGGGGCATTTCGAGTCGAAATGCCGCTTCGGGTATGCAAATTAGCACTTATGGAGATCCACGAAGCTTTTACGCTTCGTTTTTTCTCCGTAACTATTAAGTTGCATGTGTAAAATTAGGGCTGCTTTTACAAAGTGTAAACTGTTTACACCTTGTAAAAGTAGACCCTTCTTACCCGCGACACTGTTATTTATTTTTTTTTTCCGCCGTATCTTTTTTTTTTTCGGACGCAACTTTTTTGACCCGGCGCGATTCACGAAGCTCGGCGTAACGTAATTTCGCGCTATGCACGTCGGGAAAATGACATCACGAGCATGCGCAGTACGTCCGGAGCGGGAGCGCGCCTAATTTAAATGGGACTCGCCCCCATTTGAATAGGAACGCCTTGCGCCAGCGGAATTTAAGTTACACACCCAAAAAATTTCTAGGTAAGTGCTTTGTGGATCGGGCACTTAGGTAGAAATTTTCCGGCAGTGTAACTTAAATGGGAAAAGATAAGTTACGGCGGCTGGCTGTGGATCTGGCCCACTGTTCCCAGGAGAGAGCGAGGAACCAGTGACGGCTCGCCGCGCCACTAGCGCATGCGCAGTAGGGAACCGGGCAGTGAAGCCATAACGCTTCACTTCCCGATTCCCTCACCCAGGAAGGCAGCCCAGGGGCAGCCGAGAGACGAGCAATCGCGGGTGAGCTGAACAGGTAAGTGTCCTTATTTTAAAAAAGTCAGCAGCTGCAGTATTTGTAGCTGCTGGATTTAAAAAAAAAAAATATTTGGCGGCACCTCCGCTTTAACAGAGATGGTGGCAGTTTTCTGTACAGAACTGCAGAGCTTGCATACAGAATGTTAGGAAAGTATGCATTCATTCTCAGTATAATGATAAAAAAAAAGGCACATACACATGCACATGTGCAATGCTGATGAAAATGCTGCATGCATACACCTTTCTGGGATGCTTTAATGTGTTGGGCAGCTTATTCAACTAGATAGACTGCCTTAATGCAACATGCTTTAAGGCTGGATTCACACCTATGCATTTTTAGTGCTCTTTGCATTTTGCGGATTTGCACTACAGTCAATTTAACATGGTTTCCTATGGAACACGTTTTGTAGTTCAAATCTGCAAAATGCAAAAAGCACTAAAAATGCATAGCTGTGAATCCAGCCTTACGCATGTCATAACGCGCTTGCTTTAATGCAGCGCGACAGTGAAAGCCCAGACTTAAACTGGCTATACACTATACAATTTTCTTGTACAACTTTTCTTTAGATTTACCAAAACCATATGTAGTGCCTGGTTACTTAAAAGGTACCGGTGCTAGTCAAATTTAGAGATGCATCAGAGTGTTAACTGACTCTGATCCAATTATTATGTTCTAAACTGGTCTCTGTCTCAGCTTGGCTATGCTGTGGGCTGTCTATTGTTACTGGGGTGTAGTTCCTACCCCAGGGCGCTGGGTGGCAGCAGTGGAGTCGAGGTTTGGGTGCTCTTCCCCAGCAGCCAATCAGGAGGGTTGAGACTCGCTGTGCATGCTGGGGGAGGGTATTTATGGGGCAGACGCCATTGTTCTGGGTTCTTCTTCGGAGTGTAGCGCCGACCTTTAGGGTGACCGCGCATCATGGCACCCCGGTGTAAAGCGTGGACAATCTGCGCTTTCCCCCAAAACAGTTATCAGTGCAGCCTGTGCTGCAAAATTTTCAAGTGCAGTCTAGTGGGTTAACAAAAAGAAAACAAACCATGTGTACCATCCCACACACTAATTGTGGTGATAAAAGTTTCCAACCTAACGAGAGGAAAAAGTGTTGTTTCAAAAACATGAAACTAACTGGTGCTGCAAAAATACAAAAAAGCTGGAATACACAGGTAAACAGACATGTCAAAAATAGGTAAAAAATGCGCAACCAAAAGAAAAAAAAATTAATAAAAATAGAACCAAACAAAGTGTCCTGTGATAAGAAAAATGCAAATAAGAATAACAATAAAGTGTAACAATAAGGTGTAACACCCTGGTGAAAAAATGCAAGTGAGAATCATACAAAAAAAGTGTCCACTGCAGATGGTATATATTAACCACTTGCTTACTGGGCACCTTCGTTCCCGGAGCAATTTTCAGCTTTCAGCGCTCTCACACTTTGAATGTTAATTACTCAGTCATACAACATTGTATCCAAATTAATTTTTTGTCCTTTTTTTCATACAAACAGAGCTTTCTTTTGGTGGTATTTGATCACCTCTGGACTTTTTATTTTTTGCGCTATAAATGAAAAAAGGCGAAATTTTTTGAAAAAAAATGAATTTTTCTTAGTTTATGCGATAAAATTTAGCAAAATATTAATTTTTCTTCATAAATTTTGGCCACAATTTATACTGCTACATGTCTTTGGTAAAAATAACCCAAATTAGTGGATATTATTTGCTCTTTGTGAAAGTTAGAGAGTCTACAAGCTATGGTGCAAATCATAAAAAAATTATCACACCTGTTGTACCGGTGCCTATCTCATTTCTTGGGGCCCTGAACACGCCAGGAAAGTACAAATACCCCCCAAATGACCCCTTTTTAGAAAGTAGACATTCCAAGGTATTTAGTAAGATGCATGATGAGGTTTTTGATGTTGTAATTTTTTCCCACAATTCTTTGCAAAATGAATATTTTTTATTTTTTTTCCCCTCACAAAATTGTCATTGTAATAGGTTATTTCTCTCACATGGCATGTGTATACCACAAATGACACCCGAAAATACATTCTGCTACTCCTCCTGAGTATGGCGATACCACATATGTGGGACTTTTTCACAGCCTGGCCACATACAGAGCCCCAATATGCAGGGAGCACCATCAGGTGTTCTAGGAGCATAAATTACACATCTAACTTGTTGACTGCCTATTACAATTTTGAAGGCCCTGGAGCACCTGGACAATGGAAATGCCCACAAAGTGACCCCATTTTGGAAAGCTAACACCCCAACGTATAATCTATGAGGCATAATGAGTCTTTTGAACGATTCATTTTTTTCCAAATGTTTTTGGAAAATGTGAAAAAAAAATGAAAAAACACAATTTTTTTATGCAAAGTTGTCCATTTATAAGATATTGCCAACACATAGCCTGTACATAGCAAAAATTACACCCCAAAATACATTCTGCTACTCCTCCTGAGTATGGCGATACCACATGTGTGGGACTTTTTCACAGCCTGGCCACATACAGAGCCCCAATATGCAGGGAGCACCATCAGGTATTCTAGGAGCATAAATTACACATCTAACTTGTTGACTACCTATTACACTTTTGAAGGCCCTGGAGCACCTGGACAATGGAAATGCCCACAAAGTGACCCCATTTTGGAAAGCTAACACCCCAACGTATAATCTATGAGGCATAATGAGTCTTTTGAACGATTCATTTTTTTCCAAACGTTTTTGGAAAATGTGGAAAAAAAATGAAAACGCAATTTTTTTATGCAAAGTTGTCCATTTATAAGATATTGCCAACACATAGCCTGTACATAGCAAAAATTACACCCCAAAATACATTCTGCTACTCCTCCTGAGTATGGCGATACCACATGTGTGGGACTATTTCACAGCCTGACCACATACACATGCAAGGAACACCAACAGGTGTTCTAGGGACACATAGCATACACATGACAAGAATTACACCCCAAAATACATTATGCTAAGCAAAGGGTAAACAAAAAAATGTACCTGTGGTTTTAGTAGCACAGTTGTCCATGGGACGATAGCACTTGTCCAGGCAGCAGGCAGGGACTTGGTCAGCAAAAGAAAATGCAATTGTCCAGGCAACAGGCATAGGTCCTACAGGCAGCAGGCAGAAGTAGGGCCTCGTTCAGGACAGAATGGGGACAGGGGTAGAGGCTTCTCCCACCCAAATCTCTTTGAAGCCTCCGGGCAACCAGACCCTAATCTAGAATGAGAAAACAAACAATAGTTTTCTTCATCCAGAAAAACAATTCTGGAGCCCCTCACATGTGAGACCCCTGTGCTATGAATCCCACTAGTCCACTGGCAGGGTAAAAGATCAGTTCAAGAGGCAGGCAAAAAGAATGGTCAAACAGTCCAAGGTCAGTTCCAGATCAGGCAGAGGTATAAACAGAATCGGTAGGCATAAGCGTGGTCAAATAACAGTCCAGGGTCAGTTCCATATCAGGCAAAGGTACAAACAGAATCGGTAGGCATAAGCGTGGTCAAATAACAGTCCAGGGTCAGTTCCAGATCAGGCAGAGGTATAAACAAAATCGGTAGGCAGAATCGTGGTCAAATAACAAGCCAGGGTCATAAGCAGAAGTATAAGGGGTGTGAAGGTAAATGGCAGGAAGGGACTAATAATTTAGTGAGGAATGGTAAATGCGGAAACAGTCAACTACGCAGAGGCCTGGTTGGGAAGGGCATTGGGCACAATAATAAGTGGTGTCTCTTCTCACTCCTCCTTTGGAGCACACCCGGCATTTCTTTTGACGTTTTTGGCCTGTTGGTCTGGGAGGGACTCTATCTGGGAAGTGGCGCTCGTAAAGACGGCTAACCACATCGGAACGAATGTTTGCTGGTGGGTTGCTGGGGTATAAAAGGGCAGTGGTGACTTCCTCCTGGTAATAAAGGTAGGATTTGGGTCTTGGAGTGGATTTCCGATAAATTACATAAGTATTATACATGGCCAAATTGAATAGGTAAATAGAAACTTTCTTGTACCACTGGTATGATCTTCTTGTGGAAAGGTACGGTTCCAGCATCTGGTCGTTCAAGTCGACACCCCCCATGAACTTATTGTAATCTTGAATACATTTCGGTTTCCGAAATTGCCCATTCCTCCTCCTGATGGTAACAAATGTGTTTTTGTGGATGGTAGAAAGAACGTACACATCCCTTTTGTCCCTCCATTTCACGGCCAGAACTTCCTCATTGCGTACACTCGCCGTCTCCCCTTTTTTAAATTTTTTGGTGACAAGGCTTTGAGGAAAGCCCTTCCGGTTCGACCGTACGGTGCCGCATGCGGGTGTCTTTTTTCTATAGAGGTTTCGGAACAGGGGCAAACTTGAATAAAAATTGTCCACATACAGATGGTATCCTTTCTCCATTAGTGGGTTTAGGAGTTGCCAAACAATTTTCCCGCTGGCCCCAATGTAGTCTGGACAATTAGGGGGGTGTAGCTGGCTGTCCTTTCCTTCATATACGTTGAAGGCATACGTATATCCGGTGGCACGGTCACATAATTTGTAGAGTTTCACCCCATAGCGGGCCCTTTTGGAGGGAATAAATTGCTTTATGCCGAGCCTGCCAGAAAACTTTACAAGTGACTCGTCAACACATATGTTTTGGTCCGGGGTTAACAACTGGGGGAAAATTTGGGAAAAATAATCAAGAAGTGGCCGAATTATATAAAGTTTGTCAAAATTTGGGTCATCTCGGGGAGGGCACTGGGTATTGTCACTGTAATGTAAGAATCGCATGATCATTTGATATCTGGACCTGGGCATTTTTGAGGAAAAGACGGGCATGTGATAGATGGGGCGTTTTGACCAATATGAACGTATTTCGTTTTTGTGGTTAAGTCCCATACAAAATACGAGGCCCAACATTTTTTTGAATTCCTCTACTGTTACGGGTCTCCATTGGAAGGGACGGGCATAATAGGACGTGGGGTGACTGGAAATAAATTGTTCGGCATAGAGATTGGACTGGGAAACAATTGAGGCAAGCATGTCTGTAAAAATTAGATGGAAAAAATCGATCGGGGCAAAATTTTCTGTGTCCACTTGGACTCCTGGCTGGGCCGTGAAAGGGGGAATGTTGGCTTCTCCTGAATTAGGAGGAAGCCACAAGGGGTACTGAAGGGAATAGGGAAGGCTGGCATGGGACCTACTGGTACGTGACCTTGCTTGACGAGGTGTTGCGGTTCTGGTGGATGAAACACGGGTGCTGGTGGATGGCACCACGGTGCTGGTGGATGCCACTGCCTCCTCAGCAATACGCCTTCGTCTGACGGGCGGACCCTCCTCCTCCTCTTCTTCCTCTTCCTCCTCCTCCGATGTCTCTGTTCCACTGCTGACTACCGGCTCGTAGTCAACGTCAGATTCGGCGTCTGAATTTGCGGAGGAATCCGAATGGGGGAGCTCCCCGTTGCTCCCATCGGCCGCAATAATTTCATACGCCTCCTCGAGTGAAAATGACCGTTTAGCCATTGTTGTTGATGGCACAGGCAGATGGCACGGGCAGATGGCACAGGCAGATGGCACGGGCAGATGGCACGGGCAGATGGCACTGATGGCAGATTGCACTGGCAGGTGGCACTGATGGCAGATTGCACTGGCAGGTAGCCCTGATGGCAGATTGCACAAGCAGGTGGCAGGGGCAGGTGGCACTGATGGCAGGGGCAGGTGGCACTGATGGCAGGGGCAGGTGGCACTGATGGCAGGGGCAGGTGGCAGGTGGCACTGGGTGATTGCACTGGCAAAGGGGGCACTGGCAGGGACTGTTGGCACTGTAATCGCGTGTTTTTTCGCTCACTGTAACTGTTTTGTCACTCACTTTTGATTCTCTCCTCACACGCGGTCTGTGTGTGAGGAGAGAAAGCCGGCGATGAGAGATGATCTCATTTGTTTACATTTGAGATCATCTCTCATTGGACGGCTAGATCGAGTGCTGAATGGCCGCTGTGATTGGCCATTCAGCACGATCTGTGATTGGCTGTGTCCGATGGACACGGCCAACACAGTTTTTACCCGCGATTCGCACTCGAGGGGACCCGCAGGAGCAGGTAAGTACAGGACGTCCACTTGGCACTTCAGATCTGCGCTGCGGACGTATTTTGTCTATAGCGCGGATCTGAAGTGGTTAAATGCAATCAAGAGATATATTCATCATACGCTACGCTCTGGTGTACAAGCGTGTCTGTCTTTCATCAAACTTCCAGGAGCTATGCTGGATCCTATTCCAAGCAATCTCAGCTTCCACTGTCAGCTTCCAATGAGGTGGCGTGGTATGCAGAAATATTTAGAGGGAGAGCAAAAAAGCTTCATGGTGCAGTATTATTTGGGTATTCAAAAAAAAAAAAAACCTTTATTGAAAAAGCAGGTTTAACTGACATCAATTAAAAGCTTGTAAAAAGCAGAACAGTTTAAAAAGCAGGATGAAAAACTTCCAGCTACGGCTTCAGCCGATCAGCTGGGGCGTGGTGACGTCAGATGATAGTTGCTCCGCCCGACGCTGCGTTTCTCCTCAACAGGGATAGGAGGCAATACAGCGAAAGTCACACACCACGCTATTTATAGCTATTAGCAGGAGAGTGACACCGGAAAGACACAGGCAGCACACCCGTGTCTCCTGGTTGCCAGAAACCGATTGTTCATTTAAAGAACTAGTCAGCCGCGTGTCTGCAAACACTGCTGCACATCCGCATAGATCTTTTGCGGCTCCGTCACAACAATGTCTCTAACGGCAATACGCTTCTAGAATTACATGTATACAGATATAATATACTGCCATACAAAAAACATTGGTGTATAAACTATTGCAACTTTAAGTATCAAAACTGTTCCGTTACCATACTGGTATTCCCAATTCTCATCTTTGTCAGTATCAATGACGGGCAATTCAGAGAAAATAGACATACCATAATATTAAATACATATAAAAATATCAAATAAAAATACATATATAAAAATAAAAATGAAAACAAAAATAAAAATACAAAATAAGGAGGGAGTATCAGGACATTCATTTCCTTAACATCCCAAAGCTGGGTAAACAAAATGAACATATTTCAAAGGGCCATAGATAAATATCCCCTTCCATACCGATAACAGTTAATGTATCCAAATCTGGTTAAAACCAAGAGGATGGTATACCCTCACAGGTGTGAGGGGTGAAGATATCAATCCTATATTACAAAAACCCTAAATGGATAAAAAATAGGGTATAAGCTCAATTTAATGAGAACAAATAATAAAAGATTCTATACTCATGGGGTGAACACTATTATATGTGGGGATAGAATTAAGAATTCCCAACAGCACCTCATACACCCCAACTTCAATATTGCTAATAAATATGTAAATAATTACTTGATTGAATAAAATCCCATGGAAAGGAAAAGGTGTTAATAATAGTAGCCCCATGAGAAAGAAGGGAGGGAACAGGAAGGTTACCTCAAAAAATATTTTTTTTACCATAAATGGAAAAAACCTAAACTCAAAAAGCAGGTTATGCTAAATTGAGACAAAAGGAGAGAGATTACAAGGAATTGGATGGCAGAAACCAATAGCCAGATTCAGAGAGAGTTACACGGGCGTATCAGTAGATACGCTGTCGTAACTCTGAATCTGCGCCGCCATAAATTTAAGTGTATTCTCAAATTGAGATACACTTAAATCTAGCTAAGATACGACCATGGGCGCCGTCGTATCTTAGCTGTCTATTTAGGCCGGCCGCTAGGGGCGTGTACGCTGATTTACGCCTAGAATGCGTAAATCAGCGAGATACGCCTATTCACGAACGTACGCTTGCCCGTCGCAGTAAAGATACGCCGTTTACGTAAGGCGTTTTCAGGCCTAAAGTTATTCCACCAAAAAGATGGTGCAGCCAATGTTAAGTATGGACATCGGAACCGCGTTGAATTTTTAAGTCGTTTGCGTAAGTCGTCCGTGAATGGGGCTGGGCGTAATTTACGTTCACGTCGAAACCAATAAGTCTTTGCGGCGTAATTTGGAGCATATGCACTAGGATATGTCCACGGACGGCAATCACGTCGGGTCACAATTCATTAGCATAAGACACGCCCACCTCTTCACAATTTGAATTAGGCGCGCTTAGGCCGGCACATTTACGCTACCCTGCCGTAACTTAGGACGTGCTTTGTGAATACAGCACATGCCTCTCTAACTTACGGCGGCTTAGTGTATATGAGATACGCTACGCCTGCCTAACTTTAGGCTCATCTACGTGAATCCAGCTACAAATCTAAAGAGACACCATACTTAGTAGGACCATCAACTGTTGTCCAGATTGCAGTTTATGTCCCATTCTATATTCAAGCCTAAAGGGCTATAACATGCCATGTCAAATACCCACCGCGTTTCTCGGCGTGATATCTGCAGTTTCATGTTATCACCTCTCCAATGGGGGACATACCTCTCAATTCCTATAACCTTAAGTAAGGCAGGATTTCGATCATGGTGTTGCCGAAAATGTAGCGAGACGCTATGCTCCTTAAAACCTCTTCGGATGTTTGAGAGGTGTTCCCCTATTCTAATTTTCAGGGCCCGAGTAGTCCTCCCAATGTACTGGAGATTACAGGGACAGCTGAGCAAATAGATAACCCCTATCGTATCACATGTGATGAGATCCGATATTGAGTATTGTCGAGAGGTGGTGTGGGAGCTAAATAATAATAATAATAATAATAATAATAATGTTTACACCAGGTCTAAAAAGTTTACAGATGTGGCACTGAATTCATAGGTATCAGGACACGTACTTACCGAGACCGAGATGCTGCGGACGGCTCACCTTTGCGGACTGGCGCTAACCTTCCTTTCAAGGGTGGAAACAGAGAGAGGGAAGCACCAGAAGGCACCGGCACCGGAGGGTAGCTGGGTAGTAGCCGAGATGAAGATCACAAGTGTGGGATCCGGAACCACAGGATACGTTAGAAGCTGGAAGCCAATGCAAAGTCAATCAGGAGCAGGAATAAGGAAGTCCAAGAAGCAAGCCAGGTTCAGGGAATGGAGACAGCAGCAAGTCCGAGATTCAAGCCGGGATCAGGGTTCACAGAGAGAAGCGAGTCCAAAGTCCAGAGCCGGGGTCAGGGGTAAGAGAAGGCAGCAATCCGATAAACGAGCCGAGGTCAGGTATCTAGTCAAGCAATCAGGTAATCCAGGTCAAGAGGTTAGTTCACGGGATAAAGCACATACAGGAACTGATGACAAACCAGCAATTAGCAAAGGGGAAGGGGCTGGCTTAAATAGGCCGCACTGGCCACTGATTGGTCCACAGAAGTACAGGTTCAGGACCAGGTTCCAATGGACAGCACACAGAATAGCACTGAGCAGTGGCTCAGAGACAAAAGAGCTGGACCTGCAATGGAGAGATCCTGGGTTCGATTCCACCCAGGACTAACTGGGGAAAGAGACCGTGGAAGGTCTGCGCCCTGACAGTGCCCCCCCCTAGGGGCGGACTCCGGACGCCCAAACTGTCCATTAACTCAGGATGTTCACGTTGAAAGGACCGAATCAACCGAGGGGCATGAATGTTTCTGGAAGGCTCCCATGAACTGTCCTCCGGGGGATAGCCCTTCCATTTAATTAAGTATTGGAGTTGTCTCCCTCTTTTCCTGCAGTTAAGGATAGCTTCCACTTCAAACTCTCTTTCTCCTTCAACCTCTATTGGTGGAGGTGGGGGCTCCGCTCTCCCTTGGAAAGGATCCGGGACCAGGGGTTTAAGAAGTGAGGCATGAAATACGGGGTGAATCCGGTAAGAATCAGGTAAGGGTTCAAAGGCTACAGGATTAATCTTGCGTTTAATCTCGAAAGGACCGATGAATTTCGGGCCCAATTTTTGTGAAGGAACAGGTAATTTTAGATTAGAGGCGGACAGCCAGACTTTCTCTCCCACCTCAAAAGTGGGACAGTCCCTTCTACCTTTGTCATAAAATTTCTTAAAGTCCTCCTGAGCCCGCTGCATCACCTCTTGTAAGTTTGAGAAATTCTGTTGAATGGATACTAACCGTTCTTGGACGGCTGGAACAGAAGCTTCGGGAATAGAGTCCGGTAAGAAGGGAGGATGGAAGCCATAATTTGCCCAAAACGGTGTTTGATTTGTGGAGGCATGAATGGAGTTGTTATATGCGAATTCTGCAGATACTAATAGTGAACGCCAGTCATTCTGGGAGACTGAGCAGAAACAACGGAGGTACTGCTCCAAGGTCTGGTTAGTTCTTTCCGTTTGGCCGTTGCTTTGCGGATGATAGGCCGAGGACAGACAAATCTTCACTTCCAGGGACTTACACAATTCCCTCCAGAACTTGGATGTGAACTGTGTACCCCTATCGGATACGATACTCTTGGGGACTCCGTGAAGTCTAACGACCTCTTTAAAAAAAAAAATTGCCGTATCAGAAGCTGAGGGCGTGCCAACCATGGGCAAAAAATGTGCCATTTTTGACAACCGGTCAACCACGACTAGAATCGTGGTGAACCCTTCAGAGGGTGGTAGGTCAACGATAAAGTCCATTGAGATGTCTGCCCATGGACGTTCCGGAATGGGCAGTGGCTTGAGAAGACCCCAGGCCCTGGTGTTAGGACCCTTGTTGCGTTGGCAACGGACACAGGAGGCCACATAGGTTTTGCAGTCACGCCGCCACTTAGGCCACCAGAAGGATCGAGCAATTAGTTCGGAGGTCTTACGTGTTCCAAAATGGCCTGCCATCTTGAGGTCATGGAAGGTACCCAGGAGTAGCTGTCTTACTTCCCTTGGCACGAAGATCTTATCTCGAGACCACCACAAATCTTCCCGTTTTACAAGTGAAGAGGTTTCCGGATCTGTACATTGGCGAGATGCCAATTTAAGAGAATTGAGGAAGTCTGATTGAGCGATCAGAAAAAAGTTTTGAGGGTTCAGGATAGTGCTGGGTTCTGAAGTATCAGGTGTTTCCGGGAACATTCTTGAAAGAGCATCGGCTTTACCGTTCTTTGAACCGGGTCTATAGGTTATGTGGAAGTTAAACCGCGTGAAAAAGAGGGCCCAGCGAGCCTGCCTGGGTCTTAGACGCTTAGCGGAACGCAAATACTCTAAGTTTTTGTGGTCTGTAAAAATTATGATAGGGTGCATAGCTCCTTCCAGTAAGTACCGCCATTCCTCCAATGCGAATTTGATAGCAAGCAACTCCCTATCCCCAACATCATAGTTCTTTTCCAGCGGAGTAAGTTTCCGGGAGGCGTAAGCAACTGGGTGCAAGAGGGATTTTGGCCCCTGTCTCTGAGATAAAACAGCACCAGTGGCGGACCCTGAAGCGTCAACTTCCAGAATGAATGGGAGTGTTGGATCTGGGTGATGTAAAACGGGTGCCGAAGAGAAAACTGACTTAAGCTTAATGAAGGCTTCCTGAGCTTCCCGTGACCAATGGAACCGATTCCCTTGACCTGTAAGCTTGGTGATGGGGGAGACAATGGAGGAGAACCCCACAATGAACCTTCTATAGAAATTGGCGAAGCCAATAAAACGTTGGACACCTTTTCTATCTGTAGGAGCCGGCCATTCCTGAATTGCCTTGACCTTTTGGGGGTCCATGGCAACCCCATCAGTGGATATAAGGAAACCTAGGAATTGTATTGAAGTCTTCTCGAACTCGCATTTCTCTGCTTTGAGATATAATTTGTGTTGTCTGAGGATCATAAGTACTTTTTTAACGTGGTTCCGGTGTAATTCTAACGTAGCTGAAAAGATCAAGATGTCATCTAGGTAGACAACAAGGAAGTCGTCCAGGTACTGACGAAAGATGTCATTGACTAAATGTTGGAAAGTGGCCGGGGCGTTACAAAGCCCGAAAGGCATCACTAAGTATTCGAAATGTCCGAATCTAGATCTGAACGCTGTCTTCCACTCGTCCCCTTCCCTGATCCGGACAAGATTGTAAGCTCCTCTGAGGTCAAGTTTTGATGCGGGCCGAGCGGAAACGCTGGAACAGCTCTGGGATGAGTGGTAAGGGATACCGGTTTTTAATGGTGACCTTATTGAGCTCCCTATAGTCTATACAAGGTCGGAGTGAGCCATCCTTCTTCTCGATGAAGAAAATCCCAGCCCCAGCAGGAGAAGAGGAGGGGCGAATAAATTTTTTCTCTAAATTCTCGTCGATGTAGGCCTTGAGGGTCTTTAATTCAGTTTCTGAAAGGGGAAAAATACGGCCGAAGGGAATCTCAGAGCCTGGCAGGAGATCAATAGGGCAGTCATACGGCCGATGTGGGGGTAAACAATCTGCTTGTTGTTTATCAAAAACGTCTTTGTACCCCAAGTAGGCAGGAGGGACGTGTAGAAGGTTTTCCGGTGGGCTAATGAGGGTGGAGCAAGAATCAGGAGGAGGTAGCAGGCAATGCTGAAGGCAAAAAGAAGACGTGAAACTGATGTCTCTGGTGAGCCAATTGATACATGGTTGATGGAGCTGAAGCCAAGGGAGTCCCAGGATGATGGGGAACATGGGAGATGGGATGAGGTCCAACCGAAGATGTTCTTGATGGCCAAGATCAGAGATGACGTGCAGGGGAAGTGTTTCATGTGTAACCAATCCAGAACGGGGGAGTGACCCATCCGCTAGGTGGACTTGAAGGTGAGTATCTTTAGTGCGGTGAGGGATGCGCAGCTTTTGGGCCAGGGCCAAGTCCAGGAAGCTGCTGCATGCTCCCGAGTCAATGATCGCCGGTAGGCGGGTTGCCCCTTCCGGAAGCTGCAGGGAAAGGAAAAGCACAACGTAAGTCTGTGATAGATGCGAGACATGGTAATTGAGGGTTGGTGCAGGTTTCAACTTACAGGGTCTCACCGGACAGGTGCGCAAAAAGTGGCCGTCCCCACCGCAATAAAGGCAAAGGTTGGCTCGACGCCTGCGTGGTCTTTCTTCCGGAGTGTGGGGCGGACGTACTAAGCCAAGCTGCATAGGCTCTGGATCAGGTAATGAAGAAGTTGGTGAAACCGAAGGAGGTGTGGGCACCGAAGGCAGACGTGGCGGAGCCCAGCTGAGACGGTTGGACTGGAAACGTTCAGAACGCCTCTCTCGTAGGCGTCGGTCCAACTGGGTGGCGGACTGGATCAGACCCTCCAGCGTAGCAGGGGTTTCAGAACGTGCCAGTTCATCTTTTAGTGCTTCGGAGAGACCCTGGCGATATTGGTACTTTAGGGCCAACTCGTTCCACCCAGTATCGGCCGACCACTTCCTGAACTCGGCGGTGTAATCCTCCACTGGGCGTCTACCCTGGTTCAGATTATGGAGGGTGGATTCAGCAGTGGATGAACGCAGGGGATCGTCATAGAGCTTGGCCATGTGAATAAAAAACTTGTCAATAGTGTCCAAAGCGGGACTCCTCTGCTCCATTAGACCATGGGCCCAGGCCTGGGGTTCATCCGAGAGGAGGGAGATGACAAATCCCACTTTCACCGCCTCAGAGCAAAAAGTCCTGGGCTGTAAACCAAAATAAAGGGTGCAGGCGTTTTTGAAAGCTCTGAACTTCCTACGGTCACCCGAGAAGCGTTCAGGAGTGGGTACTCGGGGTTCCGGGTTCGTGGTCATAACTGCTGGGGTTAATGTGGCCTGAGGAGCGGGAAGTCCAGTAAGAGGGGCTGCAGGTACAGCAGATGGCCCAGGTGGGATGGCAAGTTGTTGTAGGCGGCCATCCATCTGGAGATAGTCTTCTTGAAGTTTTTGCACAGCGTCCGTCAAGGCGGAGACCTGCTGGCACAAGGTCTCAAAAGGTGAGCGCGCCCGGTCGGTCTCAGACATCTGGCTGGTTTGTACTATCAGGACACGTACTTACCGAGACCGAGATGCTGCGGACGGCTCACCTTTGCGGACTGGCGATAACCTTCCTCCGAGGGTGGAAACAGAGAGAGGGAAACACCAGAAGGCATCGGCACCGGAGGGTAGCTGGGTAGTAGCCGAGGTGAAGATCACAAGTGTGGGATCTGGAACCACAGGATACGTTAGAAGCCGGAAGCCAATGCGAAGTCAATCAGGAGCAGGAATAAGGAAGTCCAAGAAGCAAGCCAGGTTCAGGGAATGGAGACAGCAAGTCCGAGATTCAAGCCGGGATCAGGGTTCACAGAGAGAAGCGAGTCCAAAGTCCAGAGCCGGGGTCAGGGGTAAGAGAAGGCAGCAATCCGATAAACGAGCCGAGGTCAGGTATCTAGTCAAGCAATCAGGTAATCCAGGTCAAGAGGTTAGTTCAAGGGATAAAGCACATACAGGAACTGATGACAAACCAGCAATTAGCAAAGGGGAATGGGGCTGGCTTAAATAGGCCGCACTGGCCACTGATTGGTCCACAGAAGTACAGGTTCAGGACCAGGTTCCAATGGACAGCACACAGAATAGCACTGAGCAGTGGCTCAGAGACAAAAGAGCTGGACCTGCAATGGAGATCCTGGGTTCGATTCCACCCAGGACCAACTGGGGAAAGAGACCGTGGAAGGTCTGCGCCCTGACAATAGGTGAATTTAATCCCCCAGTCATTCACGTTGAGTGCATTCATGAACTCAACAAGGGATTCTTCACTGCCCTTCCACAAGAAAAAGGCATCATTGATATACCTTCGCCATATGAGAAGGCAGGGATCTTCCAAGGAGAAAAGTTTGTCATTTTCCCATAAAGCCATAAACAGGCCTGCTAGGCTGGGGGCAAACTTAGCCCCCATTGCCACCCTGGTACTTTGAAGGTAGAACTGACCGCCATAATGAAAGTAGTTGTGCTCCATGGCAAAACATAAAAGCTTCATTACAAATTCCAGGGTTGAAAGTTCCTTACGTAAGAAAAACTCAGCTGCCTTGTACCCCAAATCATAGGGGATAATGGTATACAGAGAGGAGACTTCAGCTGTTACCAAAAGGACGTCGTCAGCCACTGTAAGTGAGGAAATGTGAGGAAATGTCCCTAATAATTTGCATTGAATCTTTTAAAAAGGCTGGTGTCTTAGACACTACGGGCTGTAGGAACACATCCACAAATTTGCCCACCCTAGATGTGAGGGAATTAATACCACTCACTATCGGGCGGCCTGGAGGTTGAATGGGGTTTTTGTGCACCTTAGGAATATAGTAGATTATTGGGGTACGTGGGGCCAGAGGGACAAGAAAATCCAATTCCAAGTCATTGATAATCCCCTTCCTGTGTCCATTGGAGACAATATTATCAAGATGTTTTTTGTACCTTTCTGTTGGGTCATTCTTCAGAATGGTATAAGTATCCCTATCTGATAACAACAAATCCATTTCTTTTAGATAGTAATTTTTCTTCAAAATCACCCCCCCACTTATCGGCCGGTCATATGACCAATTCCTTTCTCTCACATAGTAATGCTATACCCTCCTCGGAATTCTTCTGCCTTTCTTTTTTGAAAGTGACCTGTGCTAATTCCTGTAAGACTAAATCCTTGAAGAGAGTGATACTTGGGGCAGGTGTACCCGGAGGGTTAAATAGGGAAGCGTTCCTGAGTCCCGTTGCCCCCCTACTCACTGCTTCTGCCGGAAGATTTTTTCTTACAATGGAATAAGACAAAAAGTAACGTTTGATGCTCAGTTTTCTTGTAAATTTCTGTACGTCTAAAAACATTTGAAATTTGTTAAGAGTTTTTCTAGGAGCATATTTAAGTCCTTCCAGGCCGGGGTGCACGTGCCACACGGTGTTCCTGGTTCCGGGACCATGTTGGTCCGGAACATTTGAACTGTGGCTGGGAGCCCAGTGGTTGACTGGGTTCCCAATCCTGAAGATCCCAAGCGAGTTAGCTGTTCGGTGGGGAGTCCATCTGAGGAGAGCCAAAGAGAGGCTGGTGATCCAATAGGGTCTCGAAAAACCACCGGGGATCAAGGTAGCCAGACACAGAGGCTGGTCACCGCTCAGTCGGTACCTGAAAACTATCTGAAGGAGATCCAGACGCAATTCTATCAAGGAGGATCATCTCCGTAATCACAATCACAGAGAGGGCCTGTGGAAGAGGCTTTTCCCTGAGTTACTTTCAGGAGGGTCTGTGGCTGAGACTTTTCCTTCAAGTTCAAGCGATACCTTGGCTGCCAGGTCAGTGAGAGTGGGCCTGTACAGGTACACTATATCCACTCTGGCTAGAGTGGCGAAGAATACAAAGTATTGTTGGGAGCAGGACTGTTTTCCCTATTGTTGCGCCTGAGTCTGCTACTTCTTCTTTTATTTCACCTCTACTCTTCGTCACAAGTTTTCATGTTTTTACTCAACTGGGTAATAAAAAGCACAGCGAAAGACACCTGTCGTGGACCTTCCATTACTGCTATATGCACCATACACCCTAGGATGGCGGAAGAGCCACCCAAAACAAACCAGCAGCTCCTCCGGGGGTAATGCTACACATATAATAGGAGGTCAAACACTTTCAAATCATTTGCAATCAGGCAGGCTCTTGCACTACATAGCTGAAGGTAAATCTAAAGGAAATTGAATAACAAAAATGGTATAATGTGTATCCAGCTTATTGCTTCTTTTATTTTACTATAATAGGTTAGGAAAGTGACTAGCAATGTAACACTAGGAAAAAAAATTACATTCTTGAATCGCTTTATTAATGTTTCCTATTGTCAAGTGCAGGACTTTTGTAAACAGACAAGGAATGTAGCAGTTATTTTATTTATTACAAGAGGAAATTAATCACTGTCTTGCTGAATTTATTAAAGCGGAGCTCCAGCTATTTTTTTTTTAAACACCCCTGCAATGTTTGCATCTAATACATTATGAAATAGTTAATACTAGTAGGTTTTCTAATACATTTTCTAATTTTTAAACTCACTCTGCTCTCCTCAGGGAGCACGCTCCCATCTTTAGTGTGGGCATCTGAAGCCCATTTGTTGTTCCTTCCAGGATACGATACTGCTGGCTACCCAGCATGCACCTCCAGTTTAGAAATACCACAATGCAACAAGCAGAGGATGCCCATTGACTCCTGGGATGACACTCATATCCCAGTAGCCAATGGGTGAGCAGAAATTAAGTACCTCACCGCGGCAAGGTAAAGGGGAGGAGAAACCTTATGCTTGCCAAATAAGGTAAATAACTTTAGGAAAACAGGTCCGATGTACATGTGATCCTGAACACGCGCGTGGGTGGGGGTGTGTCAACTTTAAAAAGTGGGTGGAACTTCGCTTTATTGTTTATTGCCCTATTGCAACCAATTGATACATACCAGGAAACTAAAACATGACACTGAGTGAAGCTGAATCTTATGCTTTATGCTTATGCTTTAAGAGCAGTGGATTTTGTATGCCAAAGTGTCATCAGCAGGAACTGCCCATAATGGCCAAGAACTGTGATGCCGCGTACACACGACCGTTTTCTGGGTTCTAAAAAATGACGTTTTTTTTTTAATGTCATTAAAAACGATCATGTGTGGGCTTCAGAGCATTTTTGCAGGTTCTGAAAAACAGCCCAATTTTTTTAGAACATGCTCTCTTTTTTCACAACGTTTTTAACGTTGTCGTTTTTCAGTATTCCTAGTTTTAGGCAAGCTTTTTTTTTCTTTCATAGTATTCCTTTGGTGATGCAGCAAATGTATTACTTGCTCTGCCAGGACAGTTACACGCTTTTATCTTACCATAGCAGGGAAGCAGAAGAAGTAGTGTACATTTACCCATGGCAACCAATATAAATAAAGCAGTTAGCAGTGTAGAGTGGGAAGACTGCTGGTTACCAGTGGATACTGGTCACTTACACAACAATTACAACCACGGTTTAAATTAGTTACTTCTCAGCAAAAAATTAGATAATGAATTTTTGAGATGATTGCATATCCACTTACAAAACTGGTGCATACAGGTATCTGTTAGTGGAGACTTTGCAAGGCTTAATGTGTTGCTAAACCCACAACAGTAAAATCAGTCTTTATATGCAGTAAAATCATGCTTATTATACTCACTGTGAAACCTAAGAGGTTAATCCTCTGCATTGTGTAAAAAGGCTGTTTGATCCTGTCTTCTCTGATCCTCCCCTTCTTCCACTGTCCCCAATCCATCTTCTGATAAGACAGAGCCGTTGGAGTCACGCACATTCAGTTTGGTGTGTATTTCTAGAAAGTTTTTATTTTCTTCTTGGGAGGGTGCATGTGATCGGCACAGGGCCAATCACCACTGTCCAGATATAGGGCTAGGGGTCCTGAAGCCTCATAGGAAAGTCAGAGTAGAATGAAAACTCCTCCTATGAGCTTTAACCAGACACTGATAGAAGTCACAAGACTGCTATATACTGCTGATGAGAAAAGGTATTTAGCAGTTTATATTTACTAAAATAATTGCATTTCCATTTTCTATGTACTGTGGGAGATCAGATATAGTGAATGCAGGGTCCTGGGTTTAGTAACACTAAGTGGTCTTTTGTGATGGAAGAGAATTTTATACTTCAGTCAACATGTCATTTTGGTAGCAGCAGAACACAAAATAAAATAGGAATGACCAATTAACATGTCTCAGCCTGGCCTAGTTACAGTTACCATTTCATTGGATTCTAATTAACAGTGAGACCTGGGGTAAAAGAGAGAAAATATAGACGGAAGGGGTGGCATGACAGGAGTTAAAGGGGGTTGGGTCTAGGAGGGATTTCAGGCTAGTGTGGAAAGAAAATATAAGTTGTAGGGAATTACTTGATTTGTGACCAGGCCAGGAATGGTCTTCCGTCAGAGGAAAGCTGCGTTTGAGAAAACTTCACGGCTGGTCCTCTGCCCTCTGATTCCCTGCAGCATGGGTGATTTAGAGAGCCATTTGTCCCAAATGCGAGCTGCAGCATGTTAGAGGTACTGACTGGCAACAGTTCTGGATAAGTGGGCTGTTGGTGGGAGTTGGGCAGGGGAATCTTACTCTAGCCCCCCCGTTTCTGCATGTGCTTGGAGGTCGAGGCCTCCGGAGTGCTTAAACCCCAACATGGCTCACAGGGTCCTTCGCCGCATCAGGAGCTCCTCCAGGCGTGCCTTGAGTAACCCTCCAGCTCTGGCACCCAATGCGGTCTGGGAGAAATCCTCTGCCACGGTTGGACCCTGTGGGGGGATTTCACCCTTCCCCGGCTTCATATCGGCTGGAACTACAATCTGCACGTTTGAGCAGGGTTTTTTCTCCCCTGGCAGCCTGGAGTGTGGTTCTGACAAGAGCTGACCAGGAGTCCTGTTGGCTCAGTCCGGCACCCTGGAAACCTGGGGAGATTGGTGATTAGCGAGAGGAAGACCACACAGGCAGAGGAGATGTGTGGCTTTCTTTCATTGATTAGGCGGGATGGGGGTGTCTATGGCGGCAATGAGTCTGGGCCCCAGAAGATGATGGCAGTGGATGATGTCAGCAGGCCTAAGATGTGTGTCCTGGCTGGCAGGCCAGACCCTGGATGATCCTGAGGTGAAGGGTGCTCCTCTCGGCAGGTATGGAGGAGATCAGCGATTATAGCCTGAGGGATGGTGGACAAGTGCAGACAGTGGTGATGTCTGCAGTGGCTGGGGGATCTACACATCCTGGACAGCCTGGTGAGTCCCTAGTTCCTCCTTTTCTTTCTTATACTTTGGCTGTTTTGTCTGTTACTGTGAGGTCTGGGGGACCTGAGTTGCTGGGGGGTCAGAGGTCAGAGGCCTTTGTGGGGGCGTGACTATTTTGATGCCTGCTGGGATTGTGGCTCAGGGCAATGTGTTGTGCAAGTTGTTGGTGGGCATTGTTTCGCTGCTGGAGTCCTCCTTAGGGAGCTGGTTGCCCACTGCCGCTTGGGTTCATCAGGGGATGGTGGCTGTACCCCAGGCTGAGGTTGCACCGCTGGATCGTGTGCATTGAACAACTCGCTCCAACTTTTGGCTCCCTCATCGGGGCAGCGCTAATGCGGCGGCAGTTAAAGGTAAGGCTAGCAACAAGGAGGCCGATAGGATCAGATAAGGGGATTCTGGGAAGTGTTTGTGTTTTGAGGGCCTGTTGGGGGCACCTTTAAATTAGGAGGTTTAAAAAAAATTGGAATGGTGAGCACAACGGAAGAGGAGAAGCGTAGGTTTCGATTTATTTTTCAGACGTTTTTCGAACTGGCTGCATGCTATTTCTAACTGCCTGCAGACATTTGCTATTCTGGCTATTGTTATTGGGGAGAAGGCCCAGTGGCATTGTTTGGCCCTGTTTTTGCTACTTGAATGCTATTGGAGAGGCTCATTGTGTCTACAGGGGCCTAGCTTGGTTGAGATATGATGGGCAGTTCCGCCAACACAAAAGCAGTCTTCTGCGCAGGCTGGCTCTCAGTTTTTTTAGTTGGGGGCTGGTGGATCCAATGCCTCAGGACAACCAGCCAAGAAAACAAATAGGGGTCTTGCTGGCCATTCAATGAGGGAAGATGCAAGTTTGTTATCGACGTGCCAATTTAGGCATGAGTACTTCGGCTGCAGGGGCTCCCACTCCTTCGCTCGGTGTTATACTAAAAGGTAAGGTATGATTGCGGAGGACTCCGTGAGAGTGGCAAGTGTGTGTCCTTTTCCAAGTTGGTATCTGGACTGTTGAGAGTCAGAAGTTCTGGAAAATAGTTATTTCCAAAGGTTCTTTGATTCCCTCTTTTCTTTGTTCCCCCCTCCTACCTGTGGATAATTTCATGTGAGTGTTGTTACACCCTAACGTTGTTTCGAAAAAGCTGTTTAAATTGGTTGCTTTGGGGCACATGCTGGTCTTTTTTCCTCCCTACCGTTGGATGATTTGGTGGTTTCTCATTTGGGGCTGTCCCCAAAAAAGGCACATAAAAAATTCTGGCTAATCTATCACTTGTCATATCCCAGGAATGAACACATTGACACATTTTTCAGTGTTGCATATGTCCTTTGATATGGCAGTGCGTTGGGTCAAGCTTTATGGCCGAGGAGCCTGTGACAGACTCACCAGGGACATCACCGGACCCTCTTATGTCTAAAATCATTCTATGTCCACTTGGGGCATAGGATGACTGAGGAATGATATCTTGGACTACCTGTGATGGGATTATTATGTAATTATTATCCACAATATATTCCAGGATATCTGTAAAGAACCATTTACTGTTTGTTGATTCTGAACTCAATGGGTTAATTGTAAGAGTGACTCATTCATACTGTTGGGACACATATTGTTAGATGCTAATGCCATCACCTCCAGCCATCTTTCTGTTCTCTGTGCTAATTGACCCTGCTATTGTGTGAAGATGTCCTGTGTTTACACTTATGATAATGTGTATTGTATAGCAGGTGAGCGGAGACGTCGCCTAGTCTGGGTAAATGATTAGTTAATTAGCTCATGTTAATTTATGTTCTGTTACCTCCTCTTTAAACTGTATATAAACACTCCATGTTTAGCACACAAACAAGTCTTGTCTCGTTGTGTGTTGAGAGCAGCTGGAATATCCGATATCTATATCCAGACTGATAGGAAGCGGTATATGACGGAAACACTCAAGCAGAGTGTGGGACGTTCCGTTACAGAGCCCTATTGACGAAGACAGATATTACATTTTTTATATGTTGCATGTGCATCCAGACAGTCTCTATTTGTTGGGATGCAGATCACAGGGTTGTTGTTATTATTATTGATCTCTGCCTGCCCATGGGGTGTTCCATTTCTTGTTTGTCGTTCAAAACCTTTAGTCATTTCTTTGGGTTGTGTGCAATTTGTCCGGTATTCTTGTGTATTAGCACTGCTGCTTCTAATTGTTTCAGAGTGCTGGTAGCTACTGTGCAACACGTTGTGGATCACTTTGACATTCTGCAGCACCTGACAAAGAGGGCCATTTCATGGTACTTAGCTTCCTAGAGATTCTGATTAAAACCTTGGTGATGGAGTGGTGGCTTCCGCATTAACTAAAGTCTGCGGTGGTGTCGGCTCAGCGAAGTTGCTCTTGGGAAAATTACATTTTACCTCTCAGATCATACCTATTGCTGCTGGTTGGCAGCTGCTATGGCTGGCGCTCACTTACCAGGTCATCGTATTCAGCTTATCCAGGAGCATAAGGCAGATTTGTTGGTCTGGGAATGCTTTTGGACCCCTACAATGGGAGGTTGGTGTGGATGGAGGATGCAATGTGTGGTTTTGACTTTTTACGAATGCCATGGTATCATTGGGTTATGGTGCATATTTCTGTGGTCAATGGAGTGCGGGTCCTTGGCTGTCGGATAGGAGGGAGGCTGGGTTTATGAGGAATTTGGTTCTGTTTGAATTCTTACCTATTGTGCTTGCTGTTTAACTGTGGGGTTCACACATTTGCAATACAAGGGTTTATTTTAACTGTGACTATCTGGGGGTGGTATGGCAATCAACTGTGTGTCAGCGTTGTCGCCTCTGGTGATTCTGTTACTTGGATCCTGTAATGTGACACCTGGGAGTTCCTCCACTGTCTGTGGAAGGTTGC
This sequence comes from Rana temporaria, assembly GCF_905171775.1. Lineage (NCBI taxonomy): Eukaryota > Metazoa > Chordata > Amphibia > Anura > Ranidae > Rana > Rana temporaria. Next base: position 71,471,739 of record NC_053495.1, read on the forward strand.
ATTGGAGTGACTGCTGATTGGATTCAACGTTCTCTGAGAGAGCCCACATAGTTGGTATATTCTCAGGTGTGGAAGGAATGGTTTGATCAATGGGTTGGGCGGTGTGGTTTGGGAGCGGGAAGAGAGGTACATGGTGCTGTATTTTCTTGGGTAATGTGGGGAGACGTGTGTCTGTGTCAAGCTTTGAACTTCAAGTTGGTGAGTTTGGCCTTTCTGTTTTATGCTTTTGGGTCGACAGGATTATACAAAGCACTTCCTGGTTTGGCAGGCCTTCAAATGGCACCGACTAGGTTGGCAATCAGTTCATGGCCGTAAGCCAGTGTCATTTGTTTTATTATGTTCCTTGATTGGGGCGCTTCCCCAGGTTTGTTTATCTTCTTATGAAGTGGTGTTGGCCTTGGTTCTTTTGACATAGAGAATGGATGGTTTCCCACCGTTTGGCATTCATTTTTGGTCGGTTGTTTTCTTTTAGATTAGGCGTCCAAGACAGACCAGGTGGGTCGCAGTCTGAGGGTGTAGTTGTTTGGTGTGCGTGGTTCTGATGCGGGCTGTGGCCAGATATATAGAGTTGGGGGGCTGGCCCTTTCCTCATTTATGAGGACGGTTCAGTGCTGTCTCAATATCAGTTTGTTTCAGTGTTTAGAAAAGGTTTGTCGGCTTTGGGGTTTTGTGCAACTGATTTTGCGGCCCATTCCTTTAGTCTTGGGGCAGCCATGTAGGCTGTGCACTGGGCTTTTAGTGAGGGGGCGTTAAGATGCATCGGTTGGTGGGAGTCTAATTGTTATCGTGTGTATGTGTGACTTCATCTGTTCTGAATAATGTCTTTTATATGTTTGGGTCTGTGTATTTTTTTATCTTTATCTTTTTTATATTTGTTCTCATCTTTCTGTGCACGTTATTGTACAGGGTTCTTCCTTGGTGTATAAGAATAATAAGTGTTGCTGGCGCAAGTGAAAATATATATTTATATTACTGTGGTGGGTTTGCTGCAATCAGAAAAGAAAAGGATCAGAGCACCTGTTGGTGTCTGGTCCTTTAAGGAATTATGTGTGGTGTGTTAATTGCGCTCCCCTACTTTTATCCTTTATTTATCACCACCTGTCACTAGGTGCTGATTAAATTATTAATCGTCAACACACAACACCTCTATTTCAATAAACGCAATGTGCTAAAATTCTTCTCATAGAGAATATGGTGTCCGTTTATGAAGCAGTGAAATCTATTCACTGCTTCTTTCTCCGGCATTCACGGTGAAGATTTTTCTCCTCTGTGTGCCTGTTTATGAAGCGGAGAAGATCGCTTCACCCTTGGAGGAGTGAAGTGATCTTCCAACGCTTCAAACAGTGGAGAACGGACCAGAAATTCACAGAAATACGGAGATGTCAGTTTATTGAGCAGTGATAAATTATCACCGCTCAGTTCACTGAAAGACACGTGGTTAATGTAATTAAAATAACGAGTCCCCCTGCATAATATATATATCTATACACACACACACACACACATTGTATATACATGTATATACACACACATTATATATATATATATATATGTACATGTAGACATTATATATATTTATGTATACACATAAAAATTACAGGGGGACATGGTTACAGTGTTGGGGGGTCTGAACGAGGTAGAAGGAAGTTAAAAATCTTCCTCCTTCCTCCTCAGAACCCCCCGGGATTCTCTCTTCACTCCCCGCTTCACCAGCTCTGAGATGGTGAATCGGGGAGGGTGAATTCTGACTCAGATCACCAGTGAAGAGCTCAGATCACAGCTTCAAAAACTGGCCGTTTCTGTGTCAGTCTATGAGACTTCACTGTGTGTAGAGATAATCTGCGGGAGAACAAGTTCAAACACTTCTCCCCCCGATTATCACTGTTTCATAAACTGTTTATGGGCTGTGATCACTGGTGATCCCTGGGATCACCGCTCTTCACTGCTTCATAAACGGACACCTATAAATGAACCCAATTTTTTTTTTAATATATATATATATGAACCTATGTGCAATTTGCGTGGATTTCCCGTGGTGTCATTATCGCTATATCATAAATCCACGGGAGAAGCACTTAAATGAATATTTAATCAGCACATTGGGACTTTAATGAATAGAGGATATACTTTGTAATCCTCCATCGAACTGTCATATACATATGTTTATATACAATATTGTTTCTACCATATATATTGTTCTTTATATTTTTTTCCGTTTTTTGCATAAATACTTGTTTGCCTTGGAAGGGCAGTCACCTTCAACATATTGGATGAGGTTACTGAAGCACTATATGAGTAATATGTCAATCGCATTGATAGATCCACGCAAATTGCACTTAGGTTCATATATAAAATATTTTTTTTTTTAGCACATTACGTTTATTGAAATAGAGGTGTTGTGTGTTGACGATTAATAATTTAATCAGCACCTAGTGACAAGTGGTGATAAATAAAGGTTAAAAGTAGGGGAGTGCAATTAACACACCACACATTCTTCCTTGGTGTGTTTCTCTTGGCTGTGTCTGTTTTCTTTTGAAACTGGGGGCTCCTGTTTGGTTTGGATACTGGGGCACTGGTAAATGTTTTGGGGTGCACAGAGTGGACGTTCGGCTTAATGGACACCAGCTGGGCATTCCCCTTGAGGAGGATATGGTGCGCTGGACTGGGGGTCCTGGTTTATTGTGGGGTATGGTTGTGTTCAAGGTTGACATTGAAGCTTGCCTGGATAGGGCCCAAACGCATTGTTGATACACGCTGGAGGTAATGATTTGGGTCTTAGATCAATGCGCAAGCTTATCCGGAATATTAAATTTGACTTTTTGCACCACCGCACAATGGCATTTGGTGCCGTCGGCGGCTAGCCTGAACACAGCTCGGGTGAAGGTCAATAGGGAGGTAGCCTGGTTTGTAGTCTTCTGACCCCTGACACAACTCTACACCCCAATCCAGCGTACCTTAGCCTCCTAAAGGTGAATGTCCAGCTGCTGTCCGTTTGACCAAACGTTTGCTCTCCGTGCACACCAATACATGTACCAGTGCCTTTGGATCCAGACCAAACAGGAGCCGCCAGCTGCAAAAGAAATGGACTTGGATTTGTGCAGTATCGGGAATTGGAGGTTGACACGTGGAGGTACTTTCTTGGTGATGGAGTGCAACTAAATGCCATGGGTATTGACATGTGGTCTTTAGGTTTGCAGGATGGTATTAAAAGGGCCCTGTGGATATGGAGGATTGCAGTGTGGTGGTGGCAGGGTACAAGGTCCTGGTAGGTTAATATGGGTCAAATATGTACTTGATAGGGATGGGTCTGAGGTACGGCTCCCCCAGTAGTTGGTATCTGTGACCTGTTGTCTCCAAGTTGGTGGTGTGGCAGCTGGAGGCTTAATTAGGTTGGACACAGATACTTTCTTCTTTGATGCTCCAGTTAAACTGTTATTAATGTGTCATTTATCTGTTATTTATACAGTTTGGTAATAAAGGCTGCTACGGCCATTTAACTCCAGCATGTGGTCGTGTGTGGTTATTTATAGGGGGTAAAAGGAGTGATGGTCAGAGTAGAATGGAGACAAACCTTCTTTAATACCCTAGTCAAGTGAGGCCCAGAGTAAACAAGAGAAAACAGACAGAGGGCCAGCATGACAGGGGTTAAAGTGGTTTGGGTGTGGGAGGGGTTTCAGCCTAGTTTGGAAAAATAAATACTGTAAGTTTTGGGAATTACTTGATTTGTGTCCAGGCCAGGAATGGGTGGAGCTGCAGGGGGTGGGCAAGCAAAAGGTTTTTTAGGAGGTCTTTAGTCGGAGGGAAGCTGCATTTGAAGAAACTTCCAGCCCTCCATCCCCCCACTTTTTTTGTGCTTTAGTTCTGGGGTTCCCCCCTCACCCAGTTTTGTTTTGTTTTAGGGAAGCTTTTAAATTTGCTGTGTTTTTTTTTAAATTATGGCAGCAAGCTGGGTACAAGGTTAGTATGGGACAAAAATGTACTTGGTAGGGACACATCTTAGGTACAGCTCCCAGTAGTTGATATGTTGAACCAGTGCCTTGAAAAGTATTCACACACCTTGGAATTTTCCACATTTTGTCATGTTACAACCAAAAACGTAAATGTATTTTATGGTGATATTATTTGATAGAGATAGACCAACACAAAGTGGCACATAATTGTGAAGTGGAAGGAAAATGATAAAAAGGTTTTCATTTTTTTTTTACAAATAAATAAGGTATGTGAAAAGTGTGGCATGCATTTGTATTCAGCCCCCTTTACTCCGATACCACTAAGGCCCTGTACACACGGTCGGTCCATCCGATGCGAACGGTCCTAAGGACCGTTCTCATCGCTTTAACCGATGAAGCTGACTGATGGTCTGATGTGCCTACACACCATCAGTTTAAAAAACGATTGAGTTCAACGCAGTGACGTAAAACACAACGACGTGCTGAGAAAAATTAAGTTCAATGCTTCCAAGCATGCGTCGACTTGATTCTGAGCATGCACGGGTTTTGAACCGATGCTTTTGCGTACTAACCGTCGGTTTTGACCGATCGGTAAGGCGTCCATCGGTTACATTTTAAAGCAAGTTCTAAATTTTTCGACCGAAGGATAATGGACCTATGGGGCCCACACACGGTCGGTTTGGACCGATGAAACTGAACTTCAGTCCGTTTTCATCGGTTTGGTCCGATCGTATGTACAGGGCCTAACTGAAATCTAGTGGAACCAATTGCCTTCAGAAGTCACCTAATTAGTAAAAAGAGTTCACCTGTGTGTAATTTAATCTCAGTATAAATACAGCTGTTTTGTGAAGCAATCAGAGGTTTGTTAGAGAACCTGAATGAACAAACAGCATCATGAAGGCCAAGGAACATACCAGACAGGTCAGGGATAAAGTTGTGGAGAATTAGGTTAGGTTATAAAAAAAATATCCCCAACTTTGAACATCTCAGTGATTTCACGGAGCACTGTTCAATCCATCATCAGAAAAATGGAAAGAGTATGACACAACTGCAAACCTACCAAGACATGGACATTCACCCAAACTGACAGGCCGGGCAAGGACAGCATTAATCAGAGAAGCAGCCAAGAGGCCCATGGTAACTTTGGAGAAGCAGCAGAGATCCACAGCTCAGGTGGGAGAATCTGTCCACAGGACAACTATTAGTCATGCACTCCACAAATCTGGCCTTTATAGAAAAGTGGCAAGAAGAAAGCCATTGTTGAAAGAAAATCATAAGAAGTCCCGTTTGCAGTTTGCGAGAAGCCATGTGGGGGACACAGCACACATGTGGAAGAAGGTGCTCTGGTCAGATGAAACCAAAATTGAACTTTTTGGTCTTAAAGAAAAAACATCCTCACCGGGAAACATAGTGGCGATAGTATCATTTTGTGGGTAAGCTTTTCTTGAGCAGGGACAGGGAAGCTGATCAGAGTTGATGGGAAGATGGATAGAGCCAAATACAGGGCAATATTAGAAGAAAACCTGAGTCTGCAAAAGACTTGGGACTGGGATGGAGGTTCACCTTGCAGCAAAACAACGACCCTAAACATACAGCCAGAGCTACAATGGAATGGTTTCGATTGAAGCATATTCATGTGTTAGAATGGCCCAGTCAAAGCCCCAACCTAAATCCAATTGAGAATCTGTGGCAAGACTTGGAAATTGCTGCTCACAGAGGCTCTCCATCCAATCTAAAAGAGCTTGAGCTATTTTGCAAAGAAGAATGGGCAAACATTTCACTCTCTAGATGTGCAAATCTGGTACAGACATCCCCAAAAAGACTTTCAGCTGTTATTGCAGCGAAAGGTGGTTCTAAAAAGTATTGACTCAGGGGGGCTGATTACAAATGCACGTCACATTTACACATATTTGTAAAAAAATTGGATAACCATTTATCATTTTCCTTCCACTTCACAATTTATATGCCACTTTGTGTTTGTCTATCACATAAAATCCCAATAAAATACATTTACGTTTTTAGTTGTAACATGACAAAATATGAAAAATGTCAAGGGGTATGAATACTTTTTCAAAGCACTGTATCTGCAACCTGTTGTTTCTGAGTCGGTGGTTTGGCAGCTGGAGGCCTAATTAAGTTGGATGCAGGTAATTTCTTCTCTGCTGCTGACCGGGAACTAATCAACTGTGATTTAGCCTAGGTTCACATTGGAACGATTTGTCATGCGATTTGAGAGATCAAATCGGATGACAATTCGCAGCCTATTGGAGGCAATGGCACTGTTCCAAACGGTGCGACAACAATTTTGCGGCGACGCACCAATTTGCAAAAGTAGTTCCTGCACTACTTTTGCCGATTTCAGGTGCGACTTCAATAGATACACAGATGTCTATCAAATAGCAGCTGAAATCGCTCTGACCTTGCTACTTTGAAATCGCGCTACTTCAAGTGAAGTAGCACGATTTCAAAGTAGCATCAATGTGAACCAGGGCTAATGTGTTATTTGTATAGGAATAAATACTGCGCTGGTCAATTCAAACGTAAATGGTATGAGACCAGCCACGAAAGAATAAAAAACATGAAAAAATAACAAAATAAAAATAACTAATAAAAAACAAAAAAACAAGCTGCTGCAACTCATATGTTAGATGGACATAAATACAAATGGTTGTGAAAAGAGCTGCGCTGCAAAAATGTGAAACAATATCAACGTGACGTTCAAATATAAATAGGTGCTACATGCACAAAACACTGGTGAAATCTGAAAAAAACAATGAATAGTGCAAAGTCCATATGAGTGGAGAAATCGCAGAGAAAATCAAAAAGAAGGCAGAAAGTTCTCCAAATGGGTGAAAAGTATCCTGGCAGTATCCCGTGAATCTGTAAGACAGACGATAGTATCCTCCACCAGTATAACCTAGCTGCTTACCAGATGATTGAAATAATTAAGCATGTAGCCAAGTAAAACCACCGAGACAGTTTCCAGGATCTCCAGGGTACGTTTTTCACTTTCATAGATCAGACCACTCAATCTCCATAGTGTAACCCAAAAGAGAGAAGGCTGACATAGTGTTTTACCATAAAAAAGGTTTTTAATATTAAAAAGTATTGCACTTACAATTAAGCAATAAAAATCGTGCGTGTCGTGTGTTAGCCGGCCGGCTGTACTGTCCGCTCGTCCTTCCGGATAGACAGCGCAAATTGTGGTGACGTCAGCACGCCGCTCTTCCCTAGGATACTATCGTCTGTCTTACAGATTCACGGGATACTGCCAGGATACTTTTCACCCATTTGGAGAACTTTCTGCCTTCTTTTTGATTTTCTCTGCGATTTCTCCACTCATATGGACTTTGCACTATTCATTGTTTTTTTCAGATTTCACCAGTGTTTTGTGCATGTAGCACCTATTTATCCTAATGTGTTATTTATCTGTTATTTATACAGGTTGGTAATAAAGGGCTGTTATGGCCATTTAATTACAGCTTGTGGAAAGTAATACCCTAGTCAAGGACTGTTTAGGTTTACATGCTCATGATGTTCTAGCCAGGTACGTGTAAAAAATAACCTGTTTATTAAACTTAGTTAAATAACCTAGGCTAGTTAGTAAGCAACCTTGACTAGTAGACATGTGCACAACAAAAAAAATCGTATTTTTTTGTTTAGTTTCGTCTCGTTCCGTAGATTCGTAAAGATTCGTAATTTCGTAAGACTCAAGTTTTTTCCTATTCGGACCCGTTCGTATTTCGTAAGACGCAAGTTTTCCTATTCAGACCCGTTCGTATTTTTGTAACAGTTTTATTTTCGTTTATACTGAATGATTCGTAATTCTGTCTAATTTATTTTCGTTGACTCGTAATTTTGTTAGATAATAATTTTCGTTTAATGGATTCGTAATTTTGTACTTTCGTGAATACATAGCAACACGCGGCTAATCCATATTAGTATATACTTTCTCTTAAGCCCCGTACACACGGTCGGACTTTTTGCCAACAAACTTCAAAATGAGCGTTTTCCAAAAAATCCGACCGTGTGTACGCTCTATCGGACAAACTTTTTCGGTTTCAAAAGTCTGGCCAACTCCCTTCAGACAAAAATCCACGGAAAAGTTTGTTTGAAGTCCGATCGTGTGTATGAGGCTTTACACTGTACAATGTGACTCAGCACAAAAGAGATAAGCTGATTGGCTAAGATATTAAGTAAGATACATCACTCACTAACTACACTGCCCAGTGCAAATTCGAAAGAACGATTCAAGTACACAAATTTACGAACAGACAAAGAAACGGATTTACAAAACACACAAATGAAAATACGAACATACGAATTAAAATACGAACAGACAAAGGATTTAAAATACGAAATGCAAATCGTTCTTTACAGATGTCATTTTCGTTCTTTTGCTTTTTCGGTGTTTCATATTTTAGTAAGATTGTCCAATCATACGTTCGTATTTTCGCTTGTTCGTTATTTTGCTTATTCGTAATTCCGTAATTTTCGTATTTTGGTTCTTTCAGCTTTTCGGATGTTCGAATTGATCCGATTGTACGAATACTAACAAATTCGTACGAAAATCCATTTGTTACGAATGGGAACGCACATGTCTATTGACTAGGTAGGACAAGGTATTAGCGTATCTAAAGCCAAAGCATTTTTAAATTTTTCTGAGAAGATTGGGGAAGGGTTAGAACCTCTACGGAGATTTTATTTCCATCTGTGTTCTCTGTGGCTTAAACCATATTAATTTGTTATTAGCTTACAGATGGGCACATTCTGCTAGTTTTTGTCCCATACAATATGTAAGATTCTTATATGTAATAGCCTAATTCTTCTTGATCCCTGAGATTCTGTTGCCTGGTAACAAACAGTGGCACAATGTAAGTTAATTTCAAGTTTAGAACAAATATTGTACTGTCTCTAAAGTTCTGTACATTATTTTAGGAGCTTCCTTCTTTTAGGACACACCACACTTGTTTTTTTTGATCTTCTCACTCCCGGTTGAAACAGGACTGGTGATACCTGTTGGAGAAGAATGGAAAACAATTAAATAAAAGCTGATCATTGTAAGCACCCCTGCTAGTATTAAATGGTTTGTCTAATTTCTGTAATTGATACATTCTACTGGAGAGCTTGATCTTTAAAAAAATTACAGACTTACTGGCTGGATCACTTGATGAAAATACATTGTAAAAAAAAAAAAAAAAAAAAGCCTAAATAAGAAAATCAATGCAGCCATCACATCTAAGAAATGGAAAGATGCAATATAATAATTGTTTGCTTTTGTGTTAAATACCATTTTATTCACTGACTCAGAACTAGAACGAAATCTGGAGTTCTGACTTGATAATAACTTTTCTTATTTGCCTTTTCCACCTCAATGACCCTATTTCCTTCCAGGATGAAGTACTCAGGCCTGAGCAGTCAATCACTAGATTTAAACACTGGTGTTGATTTACTAAAACTAGAGAGTGCAAAATCTTGTGCAGCTGTGCATGGTAGCTAATCAGCTTCTAACTTAAGCTTGTTCAATTAAAAGAAAAGTATGGGAATACATCTACTATCACGTCTCTTGATGTCAGTTTTACCAAAAACCAAGATGGTGGCCTGCCTAGTGGACTGTATCGTAAGTCCACAGCAGGCAATACCATCTTACATGCCAGTAGCTCGCACCCACAACAGTCTATTCAGTCTATCCCTTATTACAGCCAATATTTGCGTATTAGGGAAAACTGTTCTAGTGATCAGTCTTTTCACAAAGAGGCAGCCAACCTCAGAGACAGACTATTGAGGAGGGGCTACTCGCCTACTTGCCTCAAAAAGGCCTTTAGGCGAACAGCCAATCAAACAAGACATGACCTTTTAAAATGAACAAAATGCAGCGCTAATGAAATGATAGTGCACACACCAATATACAAAGTAAGGGGGATATGTGTCCAGTAAGTAATGTAGATATGTGCCAACAAATAGTACAAGTAAATATATATATAAATAATAATTACAAAAATATATATAAATGGCATCAAAAAATAAATCGCATCACACTGAGGCCCCATACACACGGGAGGATTTATCCGCAGATACGGTCCAGCGGACCGTTTCCGCAGATAAATCCTCTCGAGGATTTCAGCAGATTTTAATGCGATGGAGTGTACTCACCATCGCATTGAAATCCGCGCCGAAATCCTCTGGCGATGACGTGTCGCGCCGTCCCCGCGATTATGACGCGGCGACGGGCGCGACGCTGTCATATAAGGAATTCCACGCATGCGTCAAATCATTACGACGCGTGCGGGGAATCCCTTTGGACGGATGGATCCGGTGAGTCTGTACAGACCAGCGGATCCATCCGTGGGATCCGATTCCAGCGGATAGATATTCTGTGCATGTCGACAAATATCTATCTGCTAGAATTCGGAAATATCCGCGGATAAATATCCGCCGGAGTGTACACACCATAGAATCTATCCGCTGAAACCCATTCGATGGGATTTATCTGCGGATAGATTCTATGGTGTGTATGGGGCCTAAGGTGCATAAGTGCATAAACATGCATAATAAATAATAGTGGTAAACAGTCCAATCCTTAAAAATGGCACACAAGTCCATATAAAAGTATTCTAAGGTACTTCATTGTTAATGAAAAATTCCACAGTGCTTTAGTGCATGTAATCAGTAGCAGCAATCCAAGGGTGATGTATAATACAGTTCATACAACAACACACGACCCAGTGAGTGATCCAAAAGACATGCCAAGGTGTAGTCACACAGGTGTTCCCCTATGGTAATGGACGCTCATCTTAGAATGTGCGACCTTGCAACTAAGCTTGGTCTGAGCACGTTTAGGAACCACACCTGGGTTCTAATGGATAATCCTGGGTTCCTTGGCAGGCAGCTCAAGATCATAAAATATATGAGAAAAAAACCTGGATGGTGCAAGTAACGTTTTAACAATATTTATTTAAATAAAAAGAAAGATCCCTTGCCGGGGTACTCACATACTGCAGGTGCGACAGTGCACCACTCTAACAGGCTGTTATAGGATGTACAGATCGGGATATGGTAAATAGTCCTCACAGAGACTCTCCTGCCGTCATGTCCCCTCCCCTACGCGTGACGACACAGGGGGTGTCGTAGCTTCTTCAGGGGGAAATTTGATTGGACGTAAGTATGTCTATCTAATATATGTGCCGGCGGCCATTTTGCCGACTACCGCAGACACTCTAGTGCTGGGTAATGGTCCACAATAAGTGTACTGCATAGGGAAAAACTATTTGGATACAAATGCAGACAAACAACTATTGCATCTATATTATCTTACTACGTTATGCCAAGACCCTACGGAGTCCTTGTTGACCCATAAAGGCTGCTGCAATTTCGGTAAGGAATTTAAACAGGACGGTAGTAGAGGAATATCACACCATAGCCCTAGATGCAAGTATGTACATAACTATGCAACCTGCTACATCATACCTCACACAATCCAATGAATAAATAACGCCTGAAATATATAAACAAGTATATAACAAAAAAATTGAAAAACATATAATATGCAGATAAATAAATTAAATTGGCATATTCTAGGGTATTCCTATTGCTACGTTCAGATAACCTATATACAAATATAGGGCCAGATTCATGTAGACTTACCACAGGCGTATCAGTAGATACGCCGTTGTAAGTCCGAATCCCCGCCGTCGTATATTTAAGCATATTCTCAAACTGAGATACGCTTAAATATTGCTAAGATACGACCGGCGTAAGTCTCCTACGCCGTCGTATCTTAACTGCATATTTACGCTGGCCGCTAGGGGCGTGTACGCTGATTTACGCCTAGGATATGTAAATCAGCTAGATAGGCCTATTCACGAACGTACGCCCGGCCCTTGCAGTAAAGATACACCGTTTACGTAAGGCGTTTTCAGGCGTAAAGATAAACCACCAAAAAGATGGCGCAGCCAATGTTAAGTATGGACGTCGGAACCGTGTCTAATTTTTCACGTTATACGTCGTTTGCGTAAGTCGTCCGTGAATGGGGCTGGGCGTAATTTACGTTCACGTCAAAACCAATGAGTGTTTGCGGCGTAATTTGGAGCATGCGCACTGGGATACGTCCACGGACGGCGCATGCGCCGTTCGTTAGAAACGTCAAATACGTGGGGTCAAGATTATTTAGCATAGAACACGCCCCCAACCAGCCTAGTTTGAATTAGGTGGGCTTACGCCGGCCCAGTTACACTACGCCGCCGTAAGTTAGAGCGCAACTTCTTTGTGAATACAGGACCTGCTGCTCTAACTTACGGCGGCGTAGTGTATCTGATATACGCTACGCCCGCCGAAATCTATCTGAATCTAGCCCATAATAGATAATGTTAAAAAAGTATAAAATAAAAATAATATAGAAATATAGATATTCTGGGGCAGATTCCAGGTAGATCGGCGCATTCTTCCGTCCGGCGTAGCGTATCTATGATACGCTACGCCGCCGTAACTTACATTTTTTTTGGTATTCGGAAAGAATTTCCGCCGTAAGTTACGGCGGCGTAGCGTAACTTAGGCGGCGTAAGGGCACGCAATTCAAATGTATGTGATAGGGGCGTGTTTTATGTAAAAAAGTCTTGACCCGATGTAAATTACGTTTTTTTTCAACTGCCCTTGCGCTGTCCGTGGAGTATCCCAGTGCGCATGCTCGAAATTAAACCGGAACAAGCCAATGCTTACGACGGTGACGTCATTCTACGCAAAGCCCTATTCGCGAACGACTTACGCAAACAACGTAACATTTTAAAAATTCTACGCGGGAACGACGGCCATACTTAACATAGGATACGCCTCATATAGCAGGGGTAACTATACGCCGGAAAAATCCGAACTCAAACGACGTAAAAAAATGCGCCGGCCGGACGTACGTTCGTGGAACGCCGTATCTAGCTAATTTGCATACTCAACGCGGAATTCGACGTATCTTGTTTTGTGGATACAAAACAAAGAAACGACGTGGGAACTTTGTTGAAGACTATCGGGATCATTGATTTAATGCTTATAAAAACTATTTAATATCAAAATCAAGAATACTAGTCTAAATAGTTTTTTTAAATATTTAAAAATAGAACTAATTATAAAACCAACATATCAAATACAACTGGGGTATTAAATACCAGAGAATAATCATATACTAATGTATACCAATAAGATAGGGGTGAAGTTATTAAAAAAATAATGTATCAAGGCTGGAGATATTTACTATAAATGACCACTGCCAGGTGAAAAGGGAAAATGAAAGCAGACTAATAATTGCTCAGAAAACATCTCAAGTCAAAATCTTTGTTTAATCCACCTGGCCACAAAGATCAAAACTGGTGTATCCACCATGATTCTCGTTTACATATTTAAGTGTTCTTGCATAGCAAGACCACTTACTGTTATCTCACCTATATATATTATTATTATAGCCAAATTTACCACCCTAACTCCTCCCACAGCTTTTACACTACATAGACAAGTAATATACCGAAACGTGCAGATTGTTCCCGCTGGTGTGCTATTAATCTGTGGAATGTTTTGCCTAATGGTTTATGAAATATTGTTGTTTTTGCGCCGAAATTGGTCCCATAGGAATAAATGGCAAGACTAGAGTGGGAGCTGACAAAAGCTGAAAAATCAGGACAGGACAGAAATTCCCTTATTTTCAAGCCCACCTACACAAATCTTATATCAAAACGTTCATCTATCCCTGCTGCCACTACACATGTCCACTGCTAAGCCATAGTCCTAATAGTTTTCACAATATGACCATTTGTTTGCAACTCACGCCATTCATTGACATTCATTGAAACTACACTCTAGCCATCTAAAATTTGAAGGGCAATATCTAAACTGGGACTGGGCCTTCAATTTTAATATTTCAGAGACATACTATGCATCAAAATGTAAGATTTATAGTTTTTAAAATACGACCGTTTGAAGAATGAAAAGTATTCAGGAGAAGAAAAATACTCTGACCTGTGCTTAGAGCCTGCATAAACAGGCCATGAGCGTTGCCAGGAAACATTGGTTTCCTGGCAACGCTGAGGGGAATTATAGCTCCTCCCACACAGCTCTGATTGGAATTATAGCTCCTCCCACACAACGCTGAGGGGAATTGTAGCTCCTCCTACACAGCTCGGAGGGTAGTTATAGTTCCTTCCACACAGCTCTAAGAATTATAGCTCCTCCCACAAAGCTCTGAGGGGAATTATAGCTCAATGTTTAAAAAGTAGAGTGGGAGCTGACAAACCCATGATCAGCCAAAACATTATGACCACCCCATAATCAGCCAAAACATTATGACCACCCCATGATCAGATTGGGGTTAAAAAATGCTTTTACTTCTTTGACATTGCTCGGAACCCACGCACAACTATAACCTCGTCCACACCCAAAGAAACCTTTCATATCCCAAAACATTTTGGGTTTGGCTGTGGGTGGTTCCACCACATTGTGTACCAGCCTATCTCTTAAAGGGGTGGTTGACCCTAAAAACTACTTTTTCTTATTCCACTGCCCCCGCACATTACAATACGATTAAGGCTCTTATTATTTTTTTCATGCTGTACATACCTTAGTACAGCATATTCACCCGTGCATCCGGGTTGCGAGTCCCGCGGGAGTGGGCGTTCCTCACATGCTGGTCAATGACGTTTTGCCCAAAAACGAGCTCCCCCCTGTCGCGTAAGCCGCGTCACGGTTGGCGAAAGGAGCCGAACGGCGAGTCGGCGCTATACTGCGCATGCGCATCGCCGTTCGGCTCTTTTCGCCAATCGTGACGCGGCTTACGCGACGGGGGGACACATGTTAGGAACGCCCACTACCGCGGGACTCGCAACCCGGATGCACGGGTGAATATGCTGTACTAAGGTATGTACAGCATGAAAAAATAATAAGAGCCTTAATCGTATTGTAATGTGGGGGGGCAGTGGAATAAGAAAAAATAGGATTTTTTGTACTCACCGTAAAATCCTTTTCTTTGTCGTCCATGGACGGACACAGCCTCTTCATTCATGACAAAGTGGGTTATGTTCCCTGTTTACAGGAGAGGACTAGGCAGAACATGTTAGATACATATACATGTCATTTTAAAAACAGAGCTGAACAGCCCCGCCCAGGGGGCGGTCCCTCCGGACATAACCCTCCTCCCAGCAGCATGCAGCCTCAGTTCGTAACAAGCAGTACAAACCCAAAAAAAGGAGGTGTGGGTGCTGTGTCCGTCCATGGACGACAAAGAAAAGGATTTTACGGTGAGTACAAAAAATCCTATTTTCTCTTGTCGTCCATGGACGGACACAGCCTCTTCATTCATGACAAAGTGGGACGTCCCCAAGCAGTGTCAAAAAAATGAGGGGTGGGAACAGTATCAGTCAATAAAAACACACACAACTTCACCCCAAACAGGCAGAGCTCCTCAACGGAGGAGATGCAACTTTAAACAGCCTCCTGTAAAATCTTGCGGCCGAAGGAAGCATCTGAAGATGCACTCACATCAACCTTGTAAAATTTTGAGAAAGTGTGAACGGACGACCAAGTCGCCGCCTTACACACCTGTGAGACAGACGCCTGATGTCGGAAAGCCCAGGAAGCACCAATTGCCCTGGTGGAATGTGCCGTGACCGGAAACGGGGGCGCCCGCCCCCTAAGAGCATAAGCCTGTATGACAATCTGTCTGATCCGCCGAGAAATGGTGGCAGACGAGACCGCCAGGCCCCTTTGTGGACCAGATACCGACACAAAAAGTGAGTCCGACCTCCGAAACGGAGCCGTAGCTGACAGGTACACCCGCAGGGCGCGTACCACATCCAAGGAATGAAGTGCAACCTCCCTAGGATGCACCGGCTTAGGGCACAAGGACGGAAGTACAATGTCCTCGTTAAGGTGAAAAGATGAAATCACCTTCGGAAGAAAGGAAGGTCGCGGACGTAACACCGCCTTGTCCCTATGGAGAACTAAGTATGGTGACTTGCAGGACAAGGCCGCCAGCTCAGAAACCCTTCTGACAGATGTAATCGCCACCAAGAAGGCCACCTTCTGAGAAAGCGTCAAGAGAGGGATCTCTCTGATGTCCTCGAAGGGAGATTTCTGAAGAACCGAGAGCACCAGATTCAAATCCCATGGGGGGAAGAGGTGGTCTCAAAGGGGGAAGAATATGACGAACCCCCTGCACAAAAGTACCCACCAGCGAATGGGCCGCCAAAGGCCGCTTAAAGAACACAGCCAGGGCTGAAATCTGACCCTTAATGGTGCTTAAGGCGAGCTTTTGATCCACGCCACGCTGTAAAAACAGCAGGATTCTGGATACCAAATACGTCCGTGGACGCCAACCCATCTCCTCGCACATAGAGATGTAGGCCTTCCAAGTGCGATGGTAAATCTTCCTAGAGGAAGACTTCCTAGCCCGCAGCATAGTTGGAATGACCGAGTCGGAAAGACCTCGGTCCCTTAAAACCTGGCTTTCAATAGCCATGCCGTTAAAGCCAGCGACTGTAAAGCAGGATGGAGTATAGGACCTTGGGACAGTAGGTCCTCCCGCACTGGCAGCCGCCAGGGCGTATCCGCCACTAGGCGCACGAGATCGGCGTACCACGGACGCCGGGGCCAATCCGGGGCGATTAGGATCATCGGGATCCCCTCGGCCTCCACTCTGCGGAGCAGTCGAGGCAGCAACTTCAGTGGGGGAAATGCATAGATCAATCGATACTGACCCCATGGAGCTACCAACGCGTCTGCCCAGGGATCCCTGGACCTGGCCACGAACCTCGACACCTTGCGGTTGAGACGAGAGGCCAGGAGATCCACATCCGGATATCCCCATCTCCTGCAAAGTTGAAACACCTCCTGATGCAACGACCATTCTCCCTGGTCCAACATCTGGCGACTCAGGTAGTCTGCCTGTCAGTTCTCCACGCCTGGGATGTAGACCGCCGACAGAGCCGGCACGCTTCTTTCTGCCCAGCTTAGGATGTGAGCGACCTCGGACGCTGCAGTCGAGCTTCGGGTTCCCCCCTGATGGTTGATATAAGCCACCGCCGTAGCGTTGTCCGACTGAATCCTGATCGGGCGGCCCTGTAACCTCCTTGACCACGAGGAGAGGCATAGCCTGATTGCCCAAAGTTCCAAGACATTGATCGGTAGATGGGACTCTGCTAGGGTCCAACGACCCTGGGCCGACTGGACCCCCCAGACGCCCCCCCAGCCCGAGAGGCTGGCATCCGTCGTAACCACCGTCCACTGGAGGGGGAGAAAAGACTTCCCTGCTCGAAGAGCCGGGGACCTCAACCACCAATTCAGAGAAGTCCTGACCAGATTGCTGACCTGAATCTGACGATCCAGAGACGATGGGGATCTGTTCCACTTGGACAGGATCTCCCTCTGTAGTACTCGGGTATGGAACTGGGCGTACGGTACCGCCTCGAACGAGGCTACCATGAGGCCCAGAACCCGCATACAAAACCGAAGAGACGACCACTTTCGG
Organism: Rana temporaria; assembly: GCF_905171775.1. Classification (NCBI taxonomy): domain Eukaryota; kingdom Metazoa; phylum Chordata; class Amphibia; order Anura; family Ranidae; genus Rana; species Rana temporaria. Next base: position 71,489,187 of record NC_053495.1, read on the forward strand.
GATGTCAAAACTCTCACAGCAGACTGGAGCGTCTGCAATTTTTCCAGGGGTAGAAAAACCCTCGCCATTGAGGAGTCCAGAATCAGTCCCAGGTATTCCAAGCGCTGAGTCGGAACCAGGACCGATTTCTGAATGTTCAAGACCCACCCGAACTCTTGGAGGGTCTGGCTGGTTATAGACACGTCCTCCCTTAATTCCGAGGCAGAAGCTGCTCTCAGAAGGAGGTCGTCTAAGTAGCCCACGATGGCAATGCCTCGCTGTCTCAGCAAAGCTAGGATCGGCGCGAGCACCTTGGTGAAAACTCTTGGCGCTGACGCCAGGCCAAAAGGGAGGGCCACAAACTGATAGTGATCCTCCCCGATAGCAAAACGCAGAAACCTTTGGTGACTTGCGCAGATTGGGACATGCAAGTATGCGTCCTTGATGTCCAAGGACGCCAGAAAGTCCCCCGAGTGGAGCGCAGCTACCACCGAGCGAATCGATTCCATGCGGAACTTTCTGACCTTCACAAAGACGTTCAAAGCCTTGAGGTCCAGGATCGGACGGAACCCGTCCTTCTTCGGGACCACAAACAGATTCGAGTAAAAACCCTGAAACCTCTCGTCCTGCGGAACAGGTAAAATTACTCCGCAACCTAGCAGGTCCCTTACTGCCCCTAACAGGGCAGCCCGACGAGCTGGTAGGAGAGGGAGACTTGAGGGAAAGAATCTGTTTGGGGATAGGAAAGAAACTCTATTTTGTACCCCGAAGAGACCACCTCGCAGACCCATCGGTCGGAGAGCAGAGAGGTCCACCGAGCTGTGAACCTGCGAAGCCGTCCCCCCACCCATGAGTCGGGCGGGGGCAGGCCTTCATGCAGTTTTGCAGGCTTGGGTGCCGGCTTGTTTGGCTTACGCACCCAGGGACGTTTCTGTCCCCCAGCTGGGCCCCTGTCGGGCTGGGAGGGTTTACCCGCGGGCCCTGACTGACGAAAAAAGCGCTTCTGTGCGGGAAAAGAAGGACCCGGCTTGCGGCGGGGTTCCTTCCCCTTGGAGGACTGAGGGAGGAAAGTGCTTTTCCCTCCTGTGACATCTTTGATAATGTCGTCCAGAGAAGACCCAAAAAGCCTCTCACCCTTGAAGGGCAAATCCGCCAGGGCCTTCTTATTGGCCTGGTCCGCAGACCAGCATTTTAGCCAAAGGAGGCGGCGTAAAACCACCGCCGAGACAGAGGCCCTGGATACCAAGGGTGCTGCATCTAGTGAAGCGTCACAAACATAGACAAGGCCCTGGACCAGTTGGTCAGCCAGTCTAATTACCTCGGATGGGAGCTGGTGCTCCTCCGCAGCCTGGCGCAAAATCTTTGCCCACTCAGTAAGTGTCTGAGACACCAGGGCAGTGGCCACAATAGGCCGCAAGGCAGACCCCAGCATGGTAAACATGGAGCGGGTCAGTGCTTCAGATCTTCTATCAGTCTGATCCTTAAAAGCAGGAACTCCCTCTACAGGGAGAGTGGTCACTTTGTTTAACCGGGCGACCGGAGGGTCCACCACCGGAGGAGAAGCCCACTTCTTTAAGACGTTCTCCTCAAAGGGGTATCGAACTGCCAGGCGGTGAGGGACTACAAAAGCCTTCTGCGGCTTTTCCCATTCCGCATCAATGAATTTATCAAAGAAGGGCACATAAGGAAAAACCTTAACAGAGCGGTCTAATTTGTGAGAACCAAAAGAGACCGAGCCCTCAGCGGATACCTCAGCTGTACTATCTAGCTTAAGGGAGTCCCTTACAGCATTGATAAGCTCCCTGACAAGTGCCTTATCATGCCCAGACCCAGTTACAGTGTCTTCCTCAGGAAGGTCCTGGTCCACGTCTTCAGATACAACAGAACCAGGCACCTGCGCAGCCAGGTCCTGGTCTGAGTCTGAACATTCCCCTGGGGATAGCGGAGGGAGGGGGCGCTTTTTACCCCCTTTACTGCCACATGCCGCTTCCACCCTGGCCACAAATGTCTCCAGGACTGCCGACAAGGAGTCTATAGTGAGTGCAGAAGCAGAGGTACCAGCTGCCTCTGCCATGCTGGGGGGAAGTAGGACTAGATACTGACTCCTTTAAACCTGAGGAAAAAAGCTCCCAGGGCCCAGTTCAGAATGAACACAAAAGCCACCCACCACTCCTGCTGCGCTGACCGGGGGGGGGAGGTGTACAGGGGACTCACCACCGGAGAAGAACTGCTCCGCGCCGCTGCCCGTGTCCCGCACACAGCGTGTGTGATGTGTGGAGAAGTCGTGAGGTAGTGGAATGCTGTGAGGAGAACGGCGTTGCGCGCCGTGAAAACCACCGCTAGAGGCCGATAGACTCAAGCAAGATGGCCGCCGAGCGTCCACGTGGAGCCTGGTGCGGGTACAGCAAAATGGCCGCCAATGGGATTTTCAATGCTAATTGAAAACCCACTAAAAAATGGCTCCAGCGCCGCCAGAACGCGGCAAACACAGCATTTAAAAAGGGGAGAAAGCCAGGAAAGGCTGCACAGCCCCCAAACCTTAAAAAAAGTGACACTCCAAAGTAAAAAAAGAAAAGAAAAAAGAGACACATAGGCCAGGCGCACAGTACACTCCACCAGGTGTCCCCACCCCCGCCCCATCCCGACACACAGCAGAGGGAAAAAAGGGGGAGCAGGGAAGGGAGGATACCCAAACCCCAGGAATGCCCAGCCGTACCACCCCACCTCAGAGGAAGGGACTGTACTTACCCATCCTTGCGACGACTCACTGGTGCATTCCAGACAGGCATACAACCGCAATGGAGGTAGCCGTCAGCCCGGTCCACTGTGAGTGAGACAACACTACAGCTCAGTCATGTGCGGACCTCGGAGCAAAGCTCACTGGCCACCCCAGGAGTCATGGGGCATGTCGTGGCAGACCCAGCCTCTTTGCAAGGGTGTGCCCACGCTCGCTGGCCGAACTGAGAAGACTACAAGGATCTATAATATCCAGCCTGTCTCTCAGCCGACGGTTGTATAAAAATAAAAATAAAACAAAATCCTTCTTCGGGCGTTGGGCCCAAAGGGAGCCATACGTCCTTCTCCTTTGCTAGGCAGAACGAAACTGAGGCTGCATGCTGCTGGGAGAAGGGTTATGTCCGGAGGGACCGCCCCCCCTGGGCGGGGCTGTTCAGCTCTGTATTTAAAATGACATGCATATGTATCTAACATGTTCTGCCTAGTCCTCTCCTGTAAACAGGGAACATAACCCACTTTGTCATGAATGAAGAGGCTGTGTCCGTCCATGGACGACAAGAGAAAGTAGTTTTTAGGGTGAACCACCCCTTTAAGTTAGGTTTCCCTGGTAAGCATACCTTTAGGTGCACATCCTGCTTTAAAACATTCCAATATTTCCGAAATAATATTTTCTACTTCTTTGTTTTGCATATTGAAATCCAGAACAATACATGTCCCCATGTCGTTACTGGTTTCATCAGTAATGGTATTATCCTTTAATAAATCCTCCCTAGCCATTTTACGAATCTTATCCTTCTCGGTATCCAGGAAAGTATCACTATACCCTTTATCTTTAAACATCCCAGTTAGCAGCTCTGATTGAAACTCAAAATCAGTGTCCTGAGTGCAATTTTTGCGTATTCTCATATACTGTCCTCTGAGTATGTTATTAATCCATGGTCTATGACGGCAGCTCATAGTGGGGATGTAAGAATTACGGTCTGTCGCTTTGAAATATGTCTTGGTTTCTATGCCCCGCGCAGTATTGCAGATCAAAATCTAGAAAGTGTACCTTTTCTTTACTTGCACTCCACGTAAGGGTAATGTTTTGGTCATTCTCATTCATAGACTGGAGTTGGTCTTCCAAGGATTCTACATCACCATTCCATATGATCAGTAGGTCATCTTTGAACCGTCTATATAGCATAATCCTTGGGTCCTTGTTGAACAAGACCCCCTTGGATTCCCACATGGCTATGTACAGGTTGGCTACACTGGGGGCAAACTTTGCCCCCATTGCGACACCATTGATTTGTAGATAAAAAGTGTTTTCATACCAAAAGAAGTTATGCTCCAAACAAAATTCATTTTAGGATAAATTTGCGTTGGGTCTTCTTAATCTCACTATTATTATTTAAAGCCCATTTTACTGCCCTCATAGCCCCTTGGTGATCAATATTCGTGTAAAGTGATGCCACATCTCCAGTGGCCATCATCATATTGCCGTTACTGCCACATTCTTTCAATAATTGTAATATGTTGGGTGTCTTTTAAAAAGGCATGCGTACTTCTCACTATAGGTTGGAGGTGGATGTCAATATATTCTCCCAAGCGGAGGAATTGAGGCCCCCAAACGCCACTGGAGAGGCTCAAACTACATTAGGGAAATAAGTAAACTAGAATCATGGTGGATACACCAGTTGGGATCTTTGTGGCCAGGGGGGATTAAACAAAGATTTTGACTTGAGATGTTTTCTGAGAAATGATTAGTCTGCATTCGTTTTCCCTTTTCACCTGGCAGTGGTCATTTATAGTATATATCTCCACCCTTGATACATTTTTTTTTAATAACTATTCACCCCCATCTTATTGGCGTACATTAGTATATGATTATTCCCTGGTATTCAGTACCTCAGTTGTATTTGATATGTTGGTTTTATAATGAGTTCTATTTTTAAATACAGTATTTAATTTTTTTTTAGACTAGTATTCATGATTTTGATATTAAATAGTTTTTATAAGCATTAAATCAATGATCCTGATAGTCTTTAACAATATATCTATATTATTTTTATTTCATACATTTTAAACATTATCTATCATATTTGTATATAGGTTATATGCACGTATCGGCTTTGATAGCAATAAGAATACCATAGAATATTTAATTTATTCATCTGCATATTATATGTTTTTTAATTTTTTGTTATATATTTGTTTATATATTTCAGCCGTTATTTATTCATTGGATTGTGCGAGGTATGATGTAGCAGGATGCATAGTTATGTACATGCTTGCATCTAGGGCTATGGTGTGATATTCCTCTACTGCCGTCCTGTTTAAATTCCTTACCGAAATTGCGGCAGCCTTTATGGGTCAACTAGGACTCCATAGGGCCTTGGCATAACGTAGTAAGATAATATAGATGCAATAGCTGTTTGTCTGCATTTGTATCCAAATAGTTTTTCCCTATGCAGTACACTCATTGTGGACCATTACCCAGCACAAGAGTGTCCGCAGTAGTCGGCAAAATGGCCGCCGGCACATATATTAGATAGATAGACATACTTACCGTCCAATCAAATTTCCCCCTGAAGAAGATACGACACCACCTGTATCGTCACGCGTAGGGGAGGGGACAGGACGGCAGGAGAGTCTGTGTGAGGCTGTGAGGACTGTTTACCATATCCCGATCTGTACATCCTATAACAGCCTGTTATAGAGTGGTGCACTGTCGCACCTGCAGTATGTGAGTACCCCGGCAAGGGATCTCTCTTTTTATTTAAATAAATATTGTTAAAACGTTACTTGCACCATCCGGGTTTTTTTCTTATATATTTTATGATCTGGAGCTGCCTGCCAAGGAACCAGGAACCCAGGATTATCCATTAGAACCCAGGTGTGGTTCATAAGCATGCACCGACCAAGCTTAGTTGTAAGGTCGCACGCTCTAAGGTGAGCGTCCATTACCATAGGGGAACACCTGTGTGACTACACCTTGGCATGACTTTTGGATCACTCGCTGGGCCGTGTGTTGTATGAACTGTATTATACATCACCCTTGGATTGCTGCTACTGATTACATGCACTAAAGCACTGTGGAATTTTTCATTCATTTGTTATCCACACTGAAGCACCTTAGAATACTTTTATATGGACTTGTCTGCCATTTTTAAGGATTGAAATGTTTACCACTATTATGTATTCTGCATGTTTATGCACCTTATTGTGATGTGATTTTTTTATTTTATTTTAATCATGCAATTTTTTTTATGCTATTTATATATTTGTTTTAATAATTTTATATATATATATATATATATATATATATATATATATATATATATATATATTTGTACTATTTGTTTGCACATATCTACATCACTTACAGGACACATATCCCCCTTACTTTGTATAGTGGTATGTGCACTATAATTTCATTAGCGCTGCATTTTGTTCATTTTATTTAGTCTTTGGCACGATTTATGAGACGTGTTTCACGCTAGCAGCTTTATTTCTATACCTTAGCTGATAGGAGTGGTGGCTCGCAGGATTGTTGCATTTTTAAGACATGACCTTTTGTTTGATTAAAAAATCCCAAACCACCTGTATTGTTACCAGACATAATATACAGAGACCAATCAAAAACATATTGGCATTTATTGCAGATAGATCCCACATACTGGCATCTCCAGCCATTACCTATTGTAGAGCCAGATCTCTTAAAAAATAAGCTGGTTCACAGCAAATTTGTAGCGGCATTTAGGAGTGACCCCCCAGTGGTTGCCAACATTCCCATGCATGGGACAAGACAGCCGGGGTAGTATACCTTCTTACCTGACAATGCAGGAGCTTCTAGGTGGGAAAAACTAAGTTGGAATTCCACAAAAGGGCATACCGGCACAATGCCAGTATGAAAACCACAAATGCGATTTAGGGACATCCAATGATTAAAGATTCCCCCGGATACAATTCCTGATCTTGGATCGGATTCATCTGAGTTCCAGGGGGGTGATTGGAACAAGCTGTTGCTTCAACGCGAGGTGCGCTGGATTGCGGAGCTTGGGGCGACCTCCCCCCCTGGACTCAATGATCAACTTAGTTTCCGACAATTCCCAGAGGGCTTTTCCTAAGGGTAATGTGAAAAATAGGACCACATGGTCCACTGATTGTTTGTTTGCACAAACAATATGAGTGTCAGGATCACCTGGTGCTCCTGTTCCTCATTCCAGCACACGAGTGTTGGCTGTTGTTTTTTCCCTGTCTGTGTTTTTACCTGCAAAGTGACAGATCTGATCAGTCACCTGATATAAGCAAACCAAACACTCTATCCCTTGCTTGTGATTGAGACAGTTACCTGCATTGTTTCTGATCAAGCCTCTCGTGACCCGGATGAAATATTGGACTATTCCCTGAACTTAGCCTGCCTTTCACCTAGACTGTCATTGGATCAGTGGCGGTGCGTCTATAGAGGGCGCTGGAGCGCCGCCCCCCCCTGGCTCTCGCACCGCCACTAAAATAACATAGGTTCATGCATTGCATGAATCTATGTTATTGTTGCCAGCCGCTGGTCTATTCAGATGGCCGGACCTTGAGCGCCGGCCACCTGAATAACGGCAGCTGGTTGGCTGTGCGGAAGTGCCTATCAGAGCCAGCGACTCTGATAGGCTTTCCGAGTACAGCCCTCAGCCTTCCAGATGCTTATCTAAGGAACGTACTGGGGGTGCGGTTCTTGGATAAGACTGACAGGTGTCTCAGCCAACTCAGGTTCACCGGTTCTGGTTATCGGTAACCTGGTTGGCTGAAGCGTCATTGAGGGCGGAAGAAGACATCGAGGGACGTGGAAGGACTAGGAGGATGGCTGACTTCCAGAAAGGTAAGTGCCGGGCGGGGAGGGGCATTTTACAGGGCACAGCGGCGACAATGGGCACAGTGGTGACAATGGGTACAGTGGTGACAATTGGCACAGTGGGGACAATGGGCACAGTGGTGGTAATTAGAGGGCACAGTGACATCAATGGGCACAGTGGCGACAATTAAAGGGCACAGTGGTGACAATTGGCACAGTGGCGACAATTGATGGGCACAGTTCCTCTGAGAAGAGTAAACGGTTCCCTTCTTCCCAAAGAAATAAGCCCCAGAATAAGAGGCCTTTTTACGGCTTTCAAAACGAGGTTAATTTTTTAAACCTACAGGCAACAGGCAAAGAAGAAGTGGTCTTTTAACAAAGACAAGAAAAAAGGGGGGGGGCTCTCTTTGCTCTTTCAGCCCCTTCCAAAAATCCCCAGTGACGAATATGTACTCAGAGTTATGAGATGACATTCATGTAACTATGTTTGCATCTTTATTATGTACATAGATAGGGGTAGGGGGAAGGTTGTCCCATTTCATCAGAGAATGGGCAGCGATTTTCAACAATTCTTTTTATTCTCCCTCTTCCGCCCCCACCCCCCCCAGAGATTTTGTCTTACCCATCTGCCGAGAGACCATGTTAAATCTAATTTCTGTGTGGTAAACAGAAGGAGTTATTTTCCTGTTCCGGAAATTCAAAAATTCCAGGGATTTCATTCTCTGGTCTTTCTGGTCAAGAAAGCATCCGGTGGCTTTCGTATGGTCATCAATTTAAGCATCCTGAGCAAATTCATAGTCTACAGACGTTTTCAGATGTCACCGAAGTCACCTCAGATTTGCAGTGCTCATGGAAAACGGGCCAAGTCATTGGCAGTTCTATGCCCTTCTATTTTGTCTCTCGGGAGCATCCAGAATTTTTACAAAAATCATGGCCGAAGTCATGGCCTTTTTTCGAAGTCATGGCCTTTTTTCGGATAGAGTGTATCGATCGTCCCATATCTAGAAGATTTTTTGATCTTTGCTCGAGACAAGGAGTCCCTTGTTCAGGATCTACAGTTGGTTTTTACGGACCTTTCAGAAGTTGGGGTGGAAAATCAACCAGCGAAAGTCTTGCCTGGTGCCCTCCCAGAGCATACTTTTCCTGGGTGATCTAATAGACTCTGTTGTCCAAAAGATTTTTCTTCCCGAAGAGAAGTTTTTAAAGATTCTTCTCTCTGTGCAGGCCTTCAAGTTTCTCCCACAGACCCCCCTTCGGGGTATCATGCAGTTATTAGGGTTGATGACTGCGGCATCCCAGGGGTGCCTTGGGCCCAATTACACTCCAGACCCCTTCAGACGTTTCTTTTACTCCATTGGGATGGCAGGAAAAATTCTCTAGGTCAGCTAATACAGCTGCCAAGAGAGGATTTTCTCAATCTCTCCTGGTGGGAGCAGCGGGAACATCTGCAGGGAGGGAAGAACTGGGCACAACATGCTCTGGTAAAAATTACCACAGATTCCAGTCTGTCGGGCTGGGGTGCTCTCTCACAGGACTGGCAGGCCCAGGGAGCCTGGTTGCCAGAGGAGGCAGACCACTCTTCAAATTTCAGGGAACTACTAGCTGTGGGGAAAGCTCTTATGTCTCTGGAAGAGAGAGTCTATTCAAAAGACAATGCCACAACTGGCGTACCTAAACAAGCAAGGGTGCACTCATTTAAAGTCGCTTCTAACGTTATCACAGCAGATTCTGCCCTGGGCAGAGATCAATGTCACTTTAGTCAGGGCAGTCTACATCAGGGGTTCAGAGAATGTGCTGGTGGACTATTTGAGTAGGGTGAGCATCAGTTCCAGCAGCAGGGAACTACATCAAGGCACGTTCCAGTAGGTTGTGCTAAGATGGGGTCTCCCCACAGTGGATCTTTTTGCCTCCAGTCTCAACAGAAAACTGACGTTGTTCTTCTCACTGGAGAGAGAGACGAGTCCTTGGGGACGGATGCTCTCTACTTCCCGTGGGATGTCGCTCTGGCCTACGCCTTCCCTCCTTTTTCACTCTTACCTTAGTAGTTCGGAAAATTATTCAGGACCGGGCAGAAGTTTTTTCTGATTGTCCCCTGGTGGCCCAGGAGGAGTTGGCTTTCCTCTCTGAGGGCCCTCTCTGTAGATCCTCCCTGGCCCCTACCAGATTTGAAGGATCTTCTCCATCAGGATCTGGTGTTGCATCCAAACCCTCAGACCTTCCATTTGACGGCCTGGAGGCTAAGCGGTGCATCCTGCAGTTGAGGGGGTGTTCAGAGAGGGTTATTAAAACTATCCTGGACAGCCGTAAGTTAGTCACAAGAAGAATCTATGGGAAAGTTTGGAAAACTTTTATTTCCTGGCAAAAGAAAACCGGTTTCGATTATTTTTCGACTCCCTGTATATTGGATTTTTTGCAAAGGGGAGTTGAAAAATTACTCTCTGTCAGCACCATAATGCCGCGTACAGACGGTCGTTTTTTGTGATGAAATAAAACGACGTTTTAAATCATGAAATAAAACAACGTTTTTGAAACTTAATTTTCAAAAACGACGTTGCCTACACACCATAGTTTTTTCAAAATGCTCTAGCAAAGCGCGGTTAAGTTCAGCACTCTTTTCCATTGAAGCTAGCTTTTGCCCACACACTATCATTTTAATTGACACAACATTTTTTTGAAAAACGACACAAAAAATTCAAGCATGTTCGAATGTTTTTTTGTCGTTTTTCAGAAGACATAAAACAACGTTTTCCCCACACACAGTCATTTTAAATGACGTTTTTAAAAACTGCGTTTTTTTTCATCACAAAAACGACCGTCTGTACGCGGCATTAGGGTGCAGATTACTGCCCTATCTTTGTTTACAGAAAGAAGACTAGCGGAAGATCCTTTAGTCAGGAGGTTTCCTTTAAGCCAGATGTAGACATGCTCCCAAGGTTGTCAAACACGTTCCTACCTTTCATAGGTCCGAGGAAGTAGTTCTTCCTAGTTTCTGTACCTCTCCCAAGAATGTGGCGGAGGAAAGGTTTAGTCTTTTAGATGTGAAAATATGTCTTCTGCTTTTATCTAAGAAAAGTCCAATGGTTTTAAAAAGTTCCTCCCAACTGTTGGCATCATGGGAAGAAATTTCTAAAGCTGCTGTCTGGTCCTCTCATGAATTTGTCAATCATTATAGAATTCAGATGCTTTCCAGCCAGGACCTCTTTTTTGGTAGGAAAGTGCTTCAGGCTGCCCCCCCCCCTAAGGTATAGAATCTTGCTTATCCTCTCAGGTAGCTGTCCTGGGAGGTGAGAGGGGAAAACCCCTGTTAGACTTACCGGTAACAGTATTTCCAGGAACCTTCCAGGACAGCGTCTATATTCCCACTCTATTCTGTTTTTCACTGGTCGACCTTGTTTACCCGGTGGTGGTGTTTTTATACGAGTTTGTTTTTTTTCCTCTGCCGAGTGCACTTTTGGTGGAGGTTTACTTGATCTTCTAACAACTGAGGGTCAGAGGAAAGGTAGGGGCCTTTTAAATTGTATCTGATTTGTGTTTTCTTGGAGGGCGGAGCCAATCATCTCTCAAGTAGCTGTCCTGGAAGGTTCCTGGAAATACCGTTACCGGTAAGTCTAACGGGGGTTTTCCTCATTTTGCTAGAAGATGGGGGATTGCTAGGAAAGGGGGTGTTGCTGAAAGGAGGCTTTGCTGGGGCATAGAGTGGTTTTGCTGCAGGAGGGGAATATTTGCTTGTTTTTTCTGAGGAGGTTTTTTTTTTTTTCTGAGGAGGCGTTGGCTGTGTTTACAGTTAGGCTCCATGCACACTGGAGCTGATAAACTGCAGTTTATTGGAGTTTATGGGATGTAAAAAAAAACACCCAAACTCCACTCTATGTTAGTCTGTGTCCATGCACACATGGAAGTTTTTCAGCCTTAATGAGCAGCGGAGTTTATGGGCTTTTTTCTGAATGGCCGAAAATCGAGTTCAGAGTTAAAAAAAATGCCAAAAGCTCAAAAACGTGGCTCGCCGGTGTTAAGTGTTTTTGATCCATTGAAAAAAAACGCTAAAAAACGTCAACGCTGAAAAAAACAAAAGAGAACGCTAACAAACGCTAGTGCACAAACTTTAAAAAACGTTGAAAGACTCCCTGCAAAGCTACTGGCGTTTTTATAACATTATTTTAGCATCCAGTGTGCATGGAGCCTTAGTCAGGTTGAAAGAAGAAAGTGCATCCACTCACAGATGATCCAGAGAAAGCCAAAATCTCCAATAAAGCATGGTCCAATTAGCTTTTTATCTGTCTCCATGCAGTACACAAGGCAAAACTTCTCCCAAATCAAACCAGTAATACCGTTGGATGGATAAATATTTTTCTTGCTTGCAACAGGGAGAGTTTTTGCTTTGTCCACCTGACAAATCAGCTCTTGTAGAAGTCTCTGTATCACACAATGAGATTGTGGTTATAAGGTACAAAAAAATGTCTTGATTTGTCTGATCAAGACATGCAGCCACAGCTCTTTCACAAAATCTGCGCTTCCCTTGTTGCAGATCACGTTCTACAGCAATACCTCCTCTTCGGGCAGGCACCCGGAAACAGACAACCACGTAGAGATGCTGCTTGCTCTCTCCAGAAACCCATTGTATTTCAAAGACTTTCTTCATCAGAGGAATGGGAGCCCCATAACCACACGCATATTTATACCATCCATTTCCTTTTAGTAAACCCCTCCTCATGTTACCACACATCAATTAACCCCTAACACTCTTTTTGTAACTCAAACTTAAAAACGTGTCCCTTTACTAAAAGCATCAAAGGACATATGCAAGAAAAAAAGAATAGAGAGCAAATGTATTATACTGCTCTTAAATGTAAAGATATATTTAACAAATTGTTTAATGAAATAAAACAGGAACAGAAAAAGGAAAATTCTAAAATATTTAGGACCTGACTTGGATCCATAAAAGGAATAATAAATGGACACAAACTTCAGCATCACAGCATTATAAAAGCAATTAATGTTAAAATCTACGTTCGGACCCCTGGGAGCCGAAGTGCCTAACCGATATATCCACTCCTCCTCTTTATGGTCTAACAGGGATATCACATCCCCCAGCCTCCATTTTGGGGCCAATTTTTGAATTTTTAGATTTTTGAGGTTGCCACGCTGGCACACTTCAAAGTGTTGTGGTCCGTTTTCACCTTAAAGAATATTTCTAATGTGCTGTTCTACTCTCTTTGCTAATGTGCGTTTAGTGCGTCCCACATATTGTATCCGACAGCCACATTCAAGTAAATAGACGACATGGGTGCTATCTAAGGTCATTTAGGGACCCCCTTCCCAAAAATCATCTTGTGCTGTAATGAATCACAGCACAGTTGGAAACGGCGGATGCGTGCTCTACCCAGAAGCACTGATCACGCCCCCAAAAAAGGCAGCCGCATCGCCACCTTACTCACTGACAGCACTTGTCCTGACTGGCCGAGACCCGTTTTACCTTGTTCCAATGCTGGCTTTACACCGCCCTACTGTGATTAGACACAAGAGGCGGGATTTATGATTTTCCCAATTACAAGCAGGGGGGGTGGGGATTGTGCCTCTCCAGACATTCCCGGCCAGGACAAGTGCTGTCAGTGAGTAAAGCAGCGATGTGGTGGCCTTTTGTGGGGGCAACAGATAGAGGGGAAAGGGGATGGCTGTGTCAGCTTCATTCTGGGACACTGTATTGTCCTGGAATAAAGGTGCCCGTGAACTGGGACAGACCTTCAAAATGCGGGGCGGTCCCGGGCAATCCGAGACACGTGATCACCCTAGTGCTATCATAGTAGATCTCTCATCTCATATTGCTTTCCCAAGGGTCCAGAACTGAAAGTCTTTATAATCCTCCTGCTGTCTTTAGTATGTTTGCAGGCATAGCGCCTTTTGCAACGTCTAAAGCCCTTTCCCCCATTGGAAAAGATCTTAAAAGGGGGCTTTTTGTCTCGGATAATATTTTACCAGTATGTAGGGGCCCAGGTAAAAAAAACACTTTGGGTTTTGGGGTTAACACCATCTTCAATATGGGGTCTTTCTTTAACCACTTGACCTCTGGAAGCTTTACCCCCTTCATGACAAGACCATTTTTTGTGATAAGGCACTGCGTTACTTTAACTGAAAATTGTGCAGTCGTGCGGCACTGAATACTGATAAAATCTATGCAATTTTTCCCCACAAATAGAGTTTTTTGGTGGTATTTGATCACCACTGTGTTTATTTTTTGAGCTATAAACAAAAAATGCCAACAATTTTGAGAATTTTCTTTTTACTTTCTGCTATAAAACGCATCCAATAAAAGAGAGGGGCGTGGCCAGGCAGAAGTTGTAGACAAACATGCTTTCAAGAGAGCTCTGCCGAATCTTCGCTAAACTATCCCTAGAATCCGCTTTACCTCGCTCCATTTTAGGCACAACGGCGGTCGGAAGGTCCCTGGTACACAGCCTCACCCTTACCTGCTTTTTCCCCCGATGTCGGCCGCAAAGAAGCAGAACTTGCTCCAGTTTGCAGACCTCATGGCTCAAAATGGCACCGCAGCCCAGCGCACCGCCAAGGACAAGCACAGGGCAGGGGCAGAGAGGCTGTTCTCTATGGCGCTCTCCTCCGAACCCACAGCCTCTGCCAGTACCCCTGAGAACTCACCCGGGAGGATCGGAAGCGGATGACACTGTCCCCCTGGAGGATCCAGCCGGAGCTAGCTTCTTATGGGACACAGTGAGTACTCCAGGGGGGTCCCTGCTAAGCCTCAAGGCCCCACGAGCCCCAGTACAGATAATGAACCCACACTGAGGGACATTTTCACTGTAGTAACGTCCTGCAACCTCTCCATAGCAGCCCTCACAGCAGAGATTAAGGGGGTTAAGGCGGAAATCACTTTCCTGAGACAAGACAACCAGAAACTCGGGGAGAGAACATCTGCACTAGAAGGGAGGGTGAGCCCCATAGAAGACGACATGGCGCCTATGCAGAGGGATCTCACATACAACAACCATCTTCTCTCCCAACACTCCTCACGCTTGGAAGATTTGGAACATAGGATGAGGAGAAACAATGTGAAAGCTATTGGTTTCCCTGAAAAGATAGAAGGCAAGAACCCGGTGGAATTTATTGAGCAATGACTGGTCACAGCCTTTGGTAAAGAAGCATTCTCCACTATGTTCTCCGTGGAGAGGGCTCACAGGGTTCCTGCTAGGCCTCCTGTCCCTGGTGCGCCGCCTCTGCCTTTCCTGTTCAAACTCCTTAACTATAAAGCTAGAGATGCCATCTTACGCCTGGCCAGGCTGAATCCGGCTGCCTTGAAAATTGATAACACCAAGGTCTTTATGTTCCCGGACTTCTCTGCTGAGCTGCAGAAACAGCGAGCCAAATTTATGGATGTCAAGCGCAGGCTTAGAGCTCTGGATCTGAACTATGCCATGACTATGCTATACCCTGCCCGCCTGCGGCTTGAAGTACTGGGAGTAGTGCAATTTTTTGATTCGCCATCTGCGGCTGTACAGTGGCTGGATAGAGAAGAGCAATTGATCCGTGAGGCGCGCAATAGGCGCCCTGTGCCACCATGAAAGCTGTTGTGCCCTCCTTGCTTGTTTTCAGCCTAATCCCACGTTAATGGCTCAAGGCGGAGTGCTCTGATGTTGCACTGCTTTTTCACTATCGTCACGGTATAGGCCTTTAGGCTTGTTTATGTTACGATAGTTTGACCACGTTGGTCATTTTTCTCTGTTCAAGTTGCCATGAGACTACCACCCATGGGCGTCCGCTGAAATTTTTTCAGGGGGGGGCGCTTCGGCAGCGGTGACACACAGTCGCATTTTTTAACCGCTAGAGGGGGTTAAAAGTGCCCCCCCCATGTTAAAATGTAAAAAACACCCCACTGTGCCCCCTGCATCTTTCAATATCTCTTTGTCACTACTGTGTACCCCCTCTCCACAACTGCACCTCTGGACCCCTTTACATTACACAGCACCCCACAGCTCTGGACCCCTTTACATTACACAGCACCCTGCATCACTGGACCCCTTTACATTACACAGCACCTTGCATCACTGGACCCCTTTACATTACACAGCACTCTGCACCTCTGGACCCCTTTACATTACACATGGCTGCATTTTCTGGAATTGCACCAAAGATGCAGCATGCAGGACTTTATGTGCACTTTCAGAACATGCAGCAAAAATGTACAACCTAATAGACGTCTATGGGACCGGGGGTAACATGCAGCAAGACAGTACCAGTACACCAGCATTGCGACCAAACTGAAGCATACATGTGCGTGAACCCACATCAAAAAACATAGGAGGGCAAGAAACTGTCACAGGCTGCAGTGCTAGTAATAACAGGCTGCTAGCCTAGTACTGTGCAGGGGGGGGGGGCAGGAAGTAAGGGAGGAGAAGCTCACTTGTCACTTGGTGGCAATGGACAGTCCCAGGAGGCTCACTTTTTTTTTCTAAGGCTGTGGATGTCGACCGAGCAGACTGCTCTGTTTTAACTTTCCCGCCCACATATCTTCTTCACAGACAACACACGTTCTGCCAGAAGTGTGGGCCGGGAAAGAGAGCAGATCCAGGCACCCAGCCTCTGATAGAGCTTTGTGTGGAGGAGGGAGGGGCTGGGCTGAACTCTGACACACAGACTGTCAGCCCTGAACAGAGCTCATCGCTGCAGTACTGAATGCCGTTCTCAGCTAGCTCAGCGGGAGCGGAGTGAATGTATTGTAACACACTGACAGACTGCAGACATGAATGATCATGGCAGTGACACTCTTTTACGATCCCAGGGGGGGTCAAACGCCCCCCCCTTGCCCTATGGAGCGGACGCCCATGCTACCACCATGTCCGTCTTAGGCCTTGTACTCACGACCGGATCTGTGCGCTGGAAACTGTCTGCCCGACAGTTTCCGGCGTACAAGGCTGATTTGTGTTTGGTTCCGCTGGCGTGTACACACCAGCAGACCAAATTACCGTCGTACCGGAACGCGTGCACGTAAACTACGTACGACGTCACTATAAAGGGGAAGACCAAACTTAATGGCGCCGCCCTCTGTTCCTCTTTTGCTAGTTACGGGTTTGCTCGTGTTAGTGAAGGTTTGGTTAGAGCTGATTCGCGCTTCTCGGTCTCCAGGCTTTGACAGCGTGTATTCACGGGTTCAGTGCGTGTGCTTGCGGTAACGTAGTTGTCATTCGGCTATAGGCTAGCAGGTTGTTTCTGCTTTAGCAGTTGCATCCTGTGCGCTCGTATCTGTTTGTCACGCGTTTGTCGCAGGTAGTGCTGGATTTGCGAGTGCTTTCTGTTTCAGTGTGTTCTTGACTGACCAGCCGGCCGGTTTGAAGCCATGATGGAGCAGCAGCGTCAATTTTCGCGAGTTGGTGCTGTTTATGGGATGGCTGCTGGATATGTTCATTTGTCCAGTACTTTGGCCAGAAACAGGGGGCGGAGGCGTTTCTGGACCAAGAATTGGTTGCGCCAGCGTGACCAGTTCTCACATATGCCTCTGCTTAGGGAACTCCAGGAGAATAATCCTAATGACTTTAGGAATTTTCTCCGCATGACGGACCCCGTATTCAACAGTCTGCTGGAACTTCTGTCCCCCTATATCACGAGGCAGGACACTGTGATGCGCCAAGCCATCACGGCCGAGCAGAGGCTTATTGCCACGTTGCGGTACCTGGCGACTGGGAGGAGCCTGCAGGACCTCAAGTTCTCGACAGGCATCTCTCCGCAGGCGCTTGGGGTCATCATACCGGACACGTGTGCTGCCATCATCAAAGTTATGCATGAGGAGTATATTAAGGTAAGTTTCCTGGCTGTAATAATGTGGCCAACTAACTTTATTTTTATTTTCCCAGATATGCTGTGTGTTTAACTAACGTTACCTTTTCTCCCTATGCATGTTGATATCAGCTTTTACATGTTTTTTTCTTGACCTACCTGCATATTTGTCCCTTACCCAATATTAACCTGTCCAGCATGCTATCCTAGGGACAAACCCACCTTGCCATTTTTTAAAACAGGACTTTTTGTTTTTTGTGTCCCCCCCCCCCCCCCCTTCAAACTTTTATTGTCCCCATCAGAGGGCTGTGGAGTCTCTTAATGAAGTGGCCCTATATATTTCATTTCCCAAATTCTCCATGCACATTTTTCTAATGCAATTTTAATACTGTGAACTGTCACAAGGATGCTTGTAGGATGTTTTTGTTACAAAGTACTAAATCTCTTTTTTTGTTTGTCCCCACAGCTACCCTCCACACCACAGGAATGGCAGTCTGTGGCTTCCCAATTTGCCCAGCGGTGGGATTTTCCAAACTGCGGTGGAGCAATAGATGGGAAACACGTCCGCATTGTGCCCCCACCCCGCTCGGGGTCCTACTATTATAATTACAAGGGTTATCATAGTATTGTGTTGATGGCGGTGGTGTCGGCACAGTATGAGTTTCTATATGTGGACGTGGGGAAGAACGGCCGGATGTCTGATGGGGGAGTGTTCGCACGGACTGATTTCTATGATCGTCTCCAAGCTGGTGGTCTGGCATTGCCACCAGATGAAGATAATGTGGAAGGACTTCCGTTTGTGTTCCTAGCGGACGAGGCTTTCGGGCTTGGTCCTCACCTCATGCGGCCTTTTCCCCAGAGGACCCTCACCTCAGAGAGGAGTGTGTTTAATTTTCGGTTGGCCAGGGCTCGGAGGGTAGTCGAGAATGCCTTTGGGATACTCACCAACCGGTTCCGCCTGTTCAGGACATCGATACATCTGGCGGAATATAAATTGGACACCGTTGTATTTGCCTGCTGCATTTTGCACAACTTTTTACGCAGGCACTCCCAGACGTACCTACCCGACATCGGTTCTGAGGCAAGACTACCCTCAGATCCCCTTCCCGGGCTGGACACTGGTCGCGCTGGCTTGGCCCCCCAATCAGCTCGTGAGGTACGCGACAAATATGTTGAGTACTTCATGGGTCGGGGGGCCATTGCTATGCCAGATCATATTTCTTTCTAATTCGGCCCCCAAAGAAAGGAATATTCTCAAAAATAATAAATAATTGGACTTTATACAGTTGTTTGTCATTAATGCTTTTTCTCTTTTTCTCTGTCTTCCTGGTTCTCTAACTAACTTCTTCAATTGTAATGCATAATTGATTTCTCCACTTTTAGTAACTAACCACATTTTGCACAGTATTCACTCATCTACAAACAGGGTATTGAGTCTAGAAATAAGAAGCAACTCCATTTGTAAATTTTGAGGTCAAGTATTTTAATTTTTGCTTGTTCATGACCCCAAAAATTATTTTATATTTTTTTCATTACTCCCTGCTTTTGTACTTAGGAGTCTACAAAATTTTTTTATTATTTTTTTTTTTCAGGTAATTCAACCAAAAATATTATGCAGATTATACATTTATTAACAAGTTCACATTTTTTTTTATCAAATATAGTTAGATTTATTGTTTACATATATATATATATATATATATAGACTATTTTTGGTGGGGTGTTTACCGCCTTAATTTTTTTTTTTGGGCATATTTTTTATGCACAAAAAACAATAATTTTTTAACCATTTTTTTTGTTTTTGGTGTGTTTTTCAAAAAGTAAATTTTTAGGTGAGATTTTGGAGTCAAATCTCTACTTCACTAAATTCAGTGATTAGAGAGATTTATAATTCTATATATATATATTTAAAATTTTTTGGCGTTGTTTATTCTTTATGGTCTAAACTTTATAGTATCCCAAAATGTTCAACATGGTCAAAAAGTAACAAAATCCAATTCCAAAAATATAAAAACTCACAACAGCAGTCAGTCATGGTGTGCTTTCACACTGGAACACGCCAAAATTGGAAGATACACACATTCAGTGCAAACTCGCCAAATGTCATTGGTTCAACAGACAAATGGCCACATGTGCTATCTGACATCATGGGTGATCAATGTCTGTGTTCTGTGGGAGCAAACCCTTCCTCTCAACTACTTGAGGATGGAGGAGGGGGTTGGACCCACAAAGCACAGACATTAGATATTCTGTGATGGCAGATAGCACATGTTGGCACACTGTGTGTGTATCTTCAAATTTTGGCGTATTCATTATTAAAACTGTAAAAATGTTTGTGGGGGCGGGGGATGGGCGGGGGGTGTTTCAGTCTTTGACACGGCCCAATAATGTTTTTAAAATTAGATTCGATGACCATCATTCTTTGCCGCATATTGTCCATTTCCGTGCAGCATTCCAAAAGGACATTTGTTAAATTCTCTTCCATGACAACCATCCTTTCACGCATATTGTGCATTTCAGTGCTGCACTCCATTACCTGCTGAATAATTATAGCAGCACTTGCACGTGAAAATATTGGCACACCATCCTCCTCCCCTAAAAAAAAAAAAAAAAAATGGCATTTACAACATTATTTTTCGATGAGGCCTATCTACATATGTTTTTTTGAATCAAGCTAGGGTGACACTGACCTGATGGGCTTCTCCTTTCCACCTCTTCGACATCTTCTATCACTCCTCCTTCTTCCACCACCTCCCCATCATCTTCTATCACTCCTCCTTCTTCCACCACTTCCCCATCATCTTGGACTCCTCCTTCATCCATCAATCCACCTTCTTTCAATTCGCCA
Source organism: Rana temporaria (assembly GCF_905171775.1). Taxonomy (NCBI): domain Eukaryota; kingdom Metazoa; phylum Chordata; class Amphibia; order Anura; family Ranidae; genus Rana; species Rana temporaria. The sequence continues at coordinate 71,509,358 of NC_053495.1, forward strand.
AATTGTTCTTCCGCCACTTGCCCTTCATCTGCTATAACTTCTAAGTCCAAAATTACTTCTTCCTCCTCTCTTCCTTCCTCCTTTCTTCCTTCCTCCTCTCCTTCCACATCCTCTTCTCCTTCCACATCCTCTTCTCCTTCCACATCCTCTTCTCCTTCCACATCCTCTTCTCCTTCCACATCCTCTTCTCCTTCCACATCCTCCTCCTCCTCCACATGTTGAGATGGCAGATTTTGGCCTTGTCTGGCCCTCTCTGCCTCCTCCAAATGCTGGCGACTTCTTTCCCCTGAAATAAACCAAAAAAAATGTAGACTCATCAGCACACAGATATTGGAGAGCATAAATCGCACACATTGCTTAGAAGATGCTTTCATTTAGTTACTTTTATCTTTCACCAAACCTACATTTTGCAATTACTTCTATATGGCAAGCTCTGATCCTGCCCCTTTTTAGCAAAGTGACACACATGGATGTCCCCCCTAAACTGTATTTCTGGGAGACCCTACCAAAACCCATTTTTGATTTGGGGAGACACAGGTGCTCTGCATTGCAGATGTGAAAACATCTGCTTTATTACCACTGTTTTTAGAATGAATCCTGTTTGCCTTTCCCATTCTCATAATTTTATTTTCTAGAACTAGCTTTTACACAATGTTTACAAACAAAGTTTTTGGCCAGTGAGCCATGTCCAGGTGTGTTGTTCCTGGAATAACCGAGCCTTTCTGAGAAACTATGTGATGTTACGTTGTTTACTAAGAACACTATTTGTAAATATGTTGGTATTTAGGTCATAAAAAATAAATGACAACATGTCTTTAAAATTACAAGCAGGCCAAGGAGGCAGATGGTGAAATATACATGGCAACACATTATTGCAGACAATCACCCCCCCCCCAACCCCAATATATATTTACTTACTTTTACGCAGAATTTTAAGTATTTTCTTCATCTTATGTGGCTCCCTCAATTTTAAGTCTGACCATCGTTTCCTCAGCTGTTCCTTGGACCTGGTGATCCCAAACAGCCTCTGCATTCTCCTCGCCACCTTGTCCATAATATGTGCCTTTCGGCGGTTAGGGGTCTTGTATGGCCCTAATTCACCATCATAGTCCTTCTTTCGCATGATGTAAACTAACTCCACCATTTCCTGGAACCGCATATTAGTGGCTTTATATCTTCTTTGCCTTGATCGGGACGTCCCTGCCTCTGTCCCTTCACTTGTGGCATGAGAGCATCGTGCCCGCTCGTGTGACATCGCCATCTTTCCTTTCCCACAGAGATTATGGGCGTGGAAAAGATGAATTCTTACGCCATGGGCGGAGAAGAGGGCGGCGTTTAATACATACGCGGAGTGTAGAGAATGCAAACAACGTGTTTACGTCGGTTACGCGGAGAATCTTCGAGCGCATACAGAACATACACAGTTAACGCCATATTTCCTAAACTCATTGATTAGGGGCCTCGCAAAGGTGACGAGGGCGGGGTTTAATAAATACGCGGAGTGTTTAAAAGGTGCACGCCGTGATTACGCATCTTACGCGGTAATTAGGCGAGCGTGAGAAACGAGGAGCGAGAGACAGGAAGGTAAGGAAATTAAAAATGTGATCAGCAGAGGCCTTGAAAATGTAGACACATGGGATGGGGGTTTGGGCTGTTGGTTGCACCCTTTTTAAGCTATTCTGTCTATGGGGTACCACAATGTTATTTTGGTATCCAAATGCTTTTGGACACCTCACAAAATAGAGATGTGAACAATGCTGTACCTCATTGACAAGTTTTTGAATGGTGTATTCAGATCAGGCAAAGTATTGTTCAAGTGTTGGTTGTACAGAGGTCATTAGGAAGTGTCTTTTATGTCATCCATTGTCAGGGGCATGAGATTTACACATGAAAGAGTGCCTAGATGAATACTGTCATTTGTAAGCATTGTTTAGTTTTCTATATTAAAAATATTTACTGCAATGTTAACAATGGCTCTGCATCTAGCAAATCAATGTTTGGTACAAGCAATGCGGCCGAGCTGCCAATCATTGTTTAAACAAGAGAGAGACTGTGTTTGTAATTAGATATAGGTAATAAATTTGAAGACACATATTAGATCAAGGTCAACGCTGATCCTTTTGAATATTTATTTTTCTGTGGTTAATGTTTTTGGAATCTAGACTCAAAAAGAAATATAATTTTTCAAAAAATTCAATGGACCTCCTACAAACCAAGGAAGCTATAGAGGCCTTACTCCAAAAATATCAGGAGACGCCCATCCTGTGGAATTCCAAACACGCATTATATTGCAATAAAGAGGTACGAGCGGCAGCACTAGAAGAGCTAGCAAACTATATGCAAACTTGGGTGCCAGGATGCACTGCCAACATGGTGAAGGATAAACTTGCCAACCTCAGAAGCACATACAGGAGAGCATACAAAGCTAATAAAAGCAAAAAATCAGGAGCAGCAGCAAGACAAGCAAAGGAACCCAAACTGTGGTATTATAAACAGATGGCTTTTTTGCGGGACGAAATGGAAGGCAGGAAAACGATGTCGAGTCTTTCTTCCAACCTTTCCTCCATGCTACCTTCCAGCGGACCTTCCCCAGATGACCACAGCCCTGCAGAGTCGGAGGAAGAGGGCCTGGCTGACAGAGATGCAGATCTGCCACCCTTCGATGAGGAGGTATAGTAGTTTCCTCTATATTTCTTGCGTAAATAATTCTTGGTGGATTAATGATTAGATATTGTAAAAAAAAAGCCAAGCTGGGAAAAAGCAAAAAAAAAGGTGTTCAGACAAATAGGTGTCAGAGATGACAACTGCAGGGGTCAGAAGTAGAGTGTATTCAAGTAATAATGAACAGAAAATACTAAACGAAAAACATGAAAATGAGTGTGGTTTTATTTAGCGAAATTGTAAAAAATGTCCTTTTTTTTCCACACAGGAAGAAGAGATCAGCCAGGAGGTGGCAGATCCTCAGGTGTCTGTCAGCCAGGAGGAGGCCGGGGTCAGTGGCAGCCAGGAGGAGGCCGGGGTCAGTGGCAGCCAGGAGGAGGCTGGGCCCAGTGGCCTGCAGCAGGTCCCCCCGGCCAGGAGAACCACCACCAGCCAGTCTTCTCCCCCCCAGGTGAGGCCATCAGGCCGAAGGAGGCAGTTGAGGCCTGTGGAGGAGGCAAGCCTCCGCATGATACAGGAGGCAAGCGCCATCATGAGGGCCCCCCTCAACCCCACAGAGGCCTTCAGTGCCTCATTGGCCCATGATTTAAATGAAGGGGAGGAGGACCAGAGAAGACTGGCAAAGGCCCTGATGAACCAGGTCCTTTGGTGGATGCAGAGGGGCCTGCTGACCCCAGAGACTGGGCTATGTGACCCGGCCCGGCTTGCGGAACACCATCCTCCTGCTGCCACATCGACCCCACCTGCAAGACCCCGTGTTAGATCCGCTGGAAGGCTGCCTGGAGGGAAGGCTGGAAAGAGGAGGAAACGTTGATTTTCTGCCTTCCATTTCCTTCCACATAAAGGACATCTTGTTTGTACTACCACAGTTTGGGTTCCTTTGTTTGTGTGCTGCTGCTTCATATTTTTGTGTTTGGCTCCTGAGGCTTGGAAGTTTATCCTTTACCATGTTGGAAATGCAAGTTTGCATATAGTTTGCTATCTATTCTAGTGCTGCCGTTCTTTTTATTTTTTGTGATGACATTTGCCTGAATAAAAGGCTTTTTGCTTTCATTTGAAAACATGTCTATTGTTTGTTATACTGTGGGGATTATTAGGCAGCAAACCTTTAATAAATATACAATGGGTAATTTACAAAGGACACACTCCTTGGGGGGGGGGGGACATTTGGTGTGCCAACATGGTTTAATATTCTCTAATGAAACACAAAAAAAAAAAAAAAAAAAAAAAAAAACATGTAAAAAAAAACTATTTTAAATGGTGACATAACTAGAAACAACAACAAAAAAAAGAAAATATGCACATTCCTTTACAAAAATGACTACTATAAATTATGGAGGACCACCAACCAAAACACACGTCTGGCATAGAAAACATTATTAAAGGATTACATCACAAGCAAGAAATGTGACATTTCAGTATGGGACAACTCTATTGAAATTGCATCAGCAAGAGAACGGGGTTATTCTAGCAAGAGAAGAATTAATAAAACGAGGCAAGAAAATGTGGTTTAGTGCGCCTTTTTAAGACATTGTTCTCTTGCTAGAATAAAAGGTTTGTAATGACGAATGTGCCATATCCCAAACAAACGCGAGTTTTACCTGAACGAGCGCTCCCGTCTCCTCATTTGGACTGAGCATGCGCGGGGTTTTTGTACGCTGCTTTTGTGTACAGACGACCGAACATGTCTGACGGACACGATTCCAGCAGACTGTTTTAAAGCAAGACCAGGAAACAGTTGTTCGTTGGAAAACGGTCTGGCCGACGATTGTTTGCTGGAATCCTGTACGTTGCTGCCTACACACGAACGAACATGTCCGCTGAAACTGGTCCGCGGACCAGTTTCAGCAGACATGTTTGGTCGTGAGTACGGGGCCTTAATATTATTATTTTTTCTTCTTCCTTTTTCTTTTTGATTTTTGTGCCTCCTACCTTCCATGACTCCACCAGATGTCTCATCGTGCTACATACATGCACCTTGGGACTAAAGACTTCCCTTCTCGCCTCATTTACACGGTACCGAGCTTGGTCTCTCTGTTTGTCGCTCCTCAGGGACACTGTACTTATTTATTCATTATGTGACACTCCTGTTCATTCTTAGAGTCATATTTTCACAATGTCTAAGCTAACTAGGTTTTTGTCCTGGAATGTTAGGGGTTTGAATAACCCGAGCCAGGCGAAACGCGTTGACGTCATCACCCGGCGCGGTCACATGACGCAGCGTGCGTGTGCAGAGGACGGAGGAGATTGTGTGGTGGGAACTACACACGCTGGAGCTTGAAGCGCACGAGCAAATAGGACGGCTGACAGCCCTGCTGGCTACTAATACAGACTTTGTGGCAATATATTAAGGAAATACGGATATAGTGGAAACACCATTCTATCTAAAGGACCACGCTAGAGAGGCTACTCATAACCCACAAGCATGGAAGACCCGGCTGAACCATAAGCAGACAACAATGTGGTAACGTAAAACATTGCTTTACTGTGCAAGCATCAACATTCCACATACTGCTAATCAAAACAGCTGTGATTTATGGTGTTCTACTTTCATTTACTAAATGACAAGTGCAATGCATGTCTTAATCCTGCACTATCTACCTAATATTATTGCCAAATACCAACTACTTGATCTTAACAAGTTTGGTTATTGAATTTCAAGTCGATTAGATACTAGAAACTAACAACCATTAACGGATTTACTCTGTGTTATTTTGCCTGACTAATACAACTAACCTACCTTGCCGTGTGCTTGCCTTTGGATTAAATAACTAAGCATCTGTAAACCAGGACCACTGTCAACTTTTGTTCGAAAAACATTGAAACATTATTCAACTCTAATTTTGGGTATTTATGGGAATTTTTTCTCTTCACTTTTTTTCTTGTTCTCCAAATTTTTGAACAAGATCAAAATTATTGGTTTCAGAGTAAGCTTACCATTGCCCGCTCCACCTCCCCCTTTCATCCCTCCCTCTTGCACAGTGTCCAGACAGTTTATTAGTCAGCACCCATTTGGCATACGCAGGAGGGGACCATCTGGGTTAGGAATCCTCCCAGATACTGTGAATACCCCAATACCCGCTACCATTAATTATTTGAACTTGTGCTGACAAACCTACAGGCTGAACACATAACCGTCTGGGCAGTGCGGCCATTTTATGTCTGTGTCTTTTTTGTTAGTCCCGTCTGTGATTTTGTAAATGGTAATCAATTGCTCATTTTAAAGATTACCCTAGTTCTAAAATAGTTCACTTACAGCTGTACACTTTTTTATACTCTACTTTTTGATACTATTAATAAAATAACTTTTTGTATCTTGGTAGCTTCTGATCATTAACTGTTGCCTATAGCAACCCCTTTAGGTCCCTCTGTTGGCCGCTTCCCTGATCCCCCCTTCCCCTCCTTTTTGACCGTTTGAATAACCAGGTTAAACGCTTGGCTGTGCTCCGCACGATCAAACTGTTAGATGCGGATGTGATTTGCCTACAGGAGACTCACCTCCCCCCGAAGTCTACCCCTCAATTTGCAGTGAGGCAGTTTTGTCACCAAAACCACGCCACAGGCTTGGTGTACTCGAGGGGGGTGAGTGTCCTCATAAGACGAGGTACGCAATTCTCATTCCTGGATGTAAAAATTGATGCGGAAGGTCGTTATGTATTTCTTTTGTGCTCCCTCTTCGGGACAAAATGTATATTAGCCGGGTTGTACATTACTCCTCCATTTTCATCTGGCCTGCTTAAGGTTTTAGCCAAATTTATGTCCCGTTTCCCGGGTGTTCCTACATTGGTTTTGGGGGATTTTAACAATTATTTCGATTATGAGAAGGACAAACTTCGCTCTCGTCTTAGTGTATCTATGGAGCGGAGTCCAGGGCCTACCCCTTTTGCTTGCCTCCTTGAGCCCGGGGCCTACCCCTTTTGCTCATGGTTGCTTCCTCACACTACCACCCGAGACAGATCTCGGATCACTCTCCACTTTCAGTAGATCTCAGAATGGGGGCTGTTAGGGGAAATAGACTCTGGAAATTGAACCCTTTTTGGCTATCTCTTATACCATATCCTGATCCGATCCCAGCACTTTTAGCTGAGTTTTTTAGTTGTAATTTGGACTCAGCGGATATAGGCACGGTGTGGGACGCAGCCAAAGCATATTTGCGTGGTCAATTTATTAGAGTAATTTCTCAGATTAAGACCAAACCCAAAGAGTGGGAGACATTTGTGCGGGCGGAAGCTCAGCGCTTGGAGTCTAACTATGTTGCAGATCCTAATGATTCCACTAAAATAACTTGGTTGGCCTCCCAGTCGATGCTTGGACAGTTGTCCCTACAGCTAGCGGAGAATAAAAAAAAATGTTCTACAGCAAAAACATTTTGAAGAGGGGGAGAATCCGAGGTGAAGATCACAAGTGTGGGATCCGGAACCACAGGATACGTTAGAAGCCGGAAGCCAATGCAAAGTCAATCAGGAGCAGGAATAAGGAAGTCCAAGAAGCAAGCCAGGTTCAGGGAATGGAGACAGCAGCAAGTCCGAGATTCAAGCCGGGATCAGGGTTCACAGAGAGAAGCGAGTCCAAAGTCCAGAGCCGGGGTCAGGGGTAAGAGAAGGCAGCAATCCGATAAACGAGCCGAGGTCAGGTATCTAGTCAAGCAATCAGGTAATCCAGGTCAAGAGGTTAGTTCAAGGGATAAAGCACATACAGGAACTGATGACAAACCAGCAATTAGCAAAGGGGAAGGGGCTGGCTTAAATAGGCCGCACTGGCCACTGATTGGTCCACAGAAGTACAGGTTCAGGACCAGGTTCCAACGGACAGCACACAGAATAGCACTGAGCAGTGGCTCAGAGACAAAAGAGCTGGACCTGCAATGAAGAGATCCTGGGTTCGATTCCACCCAGGACCAACTGGGGAAAGAAACCGTGGAAGGTCTGCGCCCTGACAGCCCCATTGACTGATGATGAACTTTTAGAAGCTCTAGCATATGCACAAAATGGGCGGGCACCGGCCGAGGTGTTTAAGAGATACGCGGAGCAGCTTTTTCTGACACTTTTGAAGGTTTATAACAAAGCCTTTGAGACTGGAGAGATCCCCTCTTCTATGAATGAAGTTCTCATAGTGGTACTATTGAAGCCTGGTAAGGACGCTATGTCACCGGACTTATACAAGCCTATTTCCCTGCTAACGTTTGACATTAAGTTGCTGGCCAGGGTACTGACAAACAGGTTGGCCAAATGTATCCATCATGCGATACATAGGGACCAATCCAGTTTCATACCGACGAGATCCACCTCCCAGAACTTGCGCAGACTGTATCTCTGGGAGGTGCTGGCAAGATTCGGGGTGGGCACTACATTTCTTAGGTGGGTTCAACTACTGTATAGCGCCCCATCAGCCAGAATGCGTATTAATGGAGATCTGTCTGACCCGTTTAGACTCTTCAGGGGCACTTTCACCTCTGCTGTTCGCATTTGCATTGGAACCCCTAGCTATACTTCGCGTAACATTAGAGGCTTTTGTAGGGGTCCCAGGCAAGATGTAAACTCTTTGGCCCAGATTCTGAAAGGGCTTACGACAGCGCAACGCAGCGCCTAATCTGGGCCGTCGTATCTATGCGACTGATTCTTAGAATCAGTTACGCATAGATATCCATTAGATCTGACAGGCGTAAGGCTCTTACGCTGTCAGATCTTAAATGCAATTTTTTTTCCACCGCTAGGTGTCGCCTCCATCGTTTTCCCCGTCGTCTATGCAAATTAGCTATTTACGCAAAATTCCTGAACGTACTCGCGGTCGACGCAGTGAAGTTACGACGTTTCCGTATCTTTTGCGACGCGTAAAGTTGCCCCTGCTATATGAGGGGCAACCAATGTTCAGTATGGCCGTCGTTCCCGCGTCGAAATTGAAAAATGTACGTTGTTTGCGTAAGTCGTTCGTGAATGACGCACAGTACGTTCGGCGTGGGAACGCGCCTAATTTAAATGATCCACGCCCCCTACCCGGATCATTTGAATTAGGCGGGCTTGCGCCGGGGGATTTACGCTACGCCGCCGCAACTTTACAGGCAAGTGCTTTGTGAATCAAGCACTTGCCCGTAAAACTTGCGGCGGCGTAACGTAAATGAGATACGTTACGTCGCCGCATTTTTAGCCCCTTTGTATGTAGATGACACCTTCATATATCTCGGGGATATGAACAGCTCCTTGAGAAACGTGATGAGTTTAATCGCAGACTTCGGGAAGTTTTCGGGATTCAGCATTAACTGGAACAAGTCGGTGCTTATGATTTTAGACCCCCTAACTCGTCCTCTCCCTGATTGCGCCAAGGACATTCTTATAGTGGAGGAGTTTCGCTACTTGGGCATACAGGTTACTGCTGACCCGACTCAATACCTATCACTAAACCTGGTACCACTGCTGCGTAAATTTCGTGCAAAATGCTCGGCATGGTTGAAGCTACCCCTCTTGATCATGGGGAGGGCTAACTTGGTCAAAATGGTCTGGGCCCCTCAACTGCTTTACGTTTTCCACAATGCTACAATGTGGATACCCCAAGCATGGTTTGCCCAAATAGATGCCCAGTTCAGGGACCTAATATGGGGTAAAAAAGTAGCCCGTATTAGCCTTTCGTCACTACAATTAGCCAAGGATCAGGGTGGCATGGCTGTTCCACATGCTTGGTACTATTTTGTGGCTTCCCAACTCCAGCACCTTGGTAACTGGGGTGAGAGAGATGCAGAGGATCCTATTCGATTGCTGTTAGTCCCACGTGACTCGGAGATGTCTGCACTAGCTCACCTGGAGGCGGGACTCACACATATCCCAGGCTCTCTTCCCACTATCAGGATGCTAAACACTCTGTGGACGTACACTAGATCGCTCCTGAAGATTAGGGGAGTATGTTCATTTACCCCAATATGGAGAAACAAATACTATCCTGAACTCCTTAAACTTAAAGATTTCTGCTCTTGGGAAATAACGGGCAAACACTATATTACTCAATTGTTTAGGGGTATAGTCCTTAAATCTTTCACAGACCTTAAGGAAGAATTCTCTTTGCACAGATCGCAATTTTATCGATACGTGCAGTTGAGGCATGCAGTCCAGAGCGAATTTAGATTGTCTCAGTTTTTGCTATTGGTACACCCTCTGATGACAGAAGTGTTTTTGACAGGGGACAAGAAGGGTATGATATCTAGGATCTATACTAGATTTCTCAGTATCACGCATGATGCCTCTACACTTCCATGCAGAAAGGGATGGGAGAAAGATCTAGGCTCCATTGATGGGGGAAACCTGGGAACTATGCCTTACTTCGGCCCCACTGGTCTCCATATCTGCTTCCCATTTCCCATTTCTTCTTACTTCATAGGGTGTACAGGACCCCAGTCTGCTTACATAGTTGGGGGTATCGAGACTCACCACTCTGTCCAAAATGTTGCATACATGAAGGGGTCCTACTGCATATGATGTGGAAATGTCCAAAACTTTTCCGGTACAGGAATTATGTTCTTACTACCATCTCACAGGCATATCAACTACCGATTCCACATGACCCCATTGTGTGTCTGCTTGGCGCACTGGAGGTGCCCTCGCTCTCGCCTAATGGCCACACAGCAATAATCCATCTCCTATATATAGCCAGGACGGCGATTGCGAGGCTTTGGATATCTCCCAGGGTGCCGACGGGAAGACAATGGGTAGATAATGTCAACAGTCTGCTGATCCGAGAAAAAATCACTTAGCATAGGAATGTCCTAAAAAAGTTTTATTCAATGTGGCAGCCATGGCTTAACGTTCCCGGCTTAGGTCCCCTGCAACTCATTAAGGATAGACTATTGCAAATGTAAGATGATGCTTTCTTATAATGTGTGGGTATCTGAAATATTTGAGGGGAATGTTATTCATCTTCAGAGGAGGGGCAGTGGACTGTTCTCCCCCCCCCTTTTTTTATTTTCTCTTATGTTTTGTTAGTTTTCTATTATTTCGGTGGTAGTTTCAAATCTCAGCTCTTCTTGTCGAGATAGGTCTCTCGATCCAGATTAATACTGTTTTAAGTTATCATACTGTACTGTACAGCATTGATTGTTAATCTATCATTTGATATGTACAGTTTGAGATATCATCCCGAATGTCTGTTATAACGTTTGTTTTTTCATACATAAGACTGCTCAATGCCTGTATTCTTGTTGGCTGTACACAGTTATATTCATGACAGTGTATGTTATAATGCTTTTTCAAATAAATGTCTTTCTGATTTAAAAAAATAAAATAAAATTTAGGCCAATATGTATTCTGCTACATGTTTTTGTTAAAAAAAAAAAAAATATCCCAATAAGCGTATATTGATTGGTTTACGTGACTGTTATAGTGTCTACAACCTGGAACCAGTGACACTAAAACTGTGATCATTGCTAAAACTATGTACTGTCCCTGTACTAATGACACTGACTGGAAAGGGGTTAACATCTCAGGCAATCAAGGTGTTAACTGTGCGCCTAGCCAGTGTTTGTGTGTTAACTGTGTGCTGCTTCTACTAATGGAAGTAATGGATTTTGGTCCCTCCCCCCCATCAGAACTGAGATATTCCTTGTTTACATAGGTATATCTCAGTTCTCTGTGTGTTGCCAATGATCGGTGGGTGCTGGAGGACATTGAGCGCCAGTCACCTGCAGATCAGCTTCTGCTGTGAATCAGCAGAAGCGACTCTCCAGTGGCGTGTGTGCGCCCCTTGCATATGGAAGTCCGAAATCACGTATATACACACACACACACACACACACACACACACATGTTCTGGTACGCAGCTGCTGCCCTGTAGCAGTAAAACTGCTATGGGTCAGACGGTGAGTCGTTAATTTTTTTTTATTATGTTAACAATCATTCCCTAATTTTCACAACAAAGCAAACACGCAGATGGGGGTCTCTTCCTCCTTCTCTCTCTCTACTAGAAACGTTTTTCTATCAACTTTTAGTGCCTCTATATATGCTTTCTCTATAGCTTTATGGTCATAGTTTTTCTCCAGAAACTTCTGTTTTAAACCTTCTGACTGCTGCATAAAAGTTGTTATGTTTGAACAGTTCCTTGTATATCTTAGGAACTGCCCATTTGGTATTCCCTCAATCCATGTCAGCAAATGTCATTTTATTTTCTGACCACTAGAGCGGAGCATCTGAGTGGGGTCCTGCGTAACTGTTTTATTCGGACTAATGCGGTGGTCGTCGCTGCCCCACCTCTATAGGGCGATCAGCTGAGGCAGTTACAACAGGGTGGAGATCATAGATCCTCCCCTCAGTACTTAAAATCTTTCCATCTTCATATGGCGCATGCGCGGGCGCGCGCATGTGATGGCGCATGCGTGGGCGTCCGCCGCCATTATTTAAACAGACCTAGGAGAGAGGCTCAGATCAGGCACCCTTATTCAAGGGAAAACGTCATGTCTTCGTAAGGAAGTTGTACACAAAGGCAAGTATGCATTGGATTGGGAATTATGTAATGTACCTCTACATGAGGGTTTACTTTTGCCATCTCTTTTCTGTTACAGATACAGCGGGTCTATTTTTACCTTAATAGGGATTCAAGGAATTAAACCTGGGCAGGACACGCCTCAGTGCTGACCATATTAAAGGTCTTGGTCCTTTTAGCCTTTTCCCTGCTATGCCCATCTTTGGTAATTATGTAGCCATATGAGTTTTATTTTCTCCCAATCCTCACATGCCTACTTATACATATTATATTTAATATGATCTAGCTAGACTGCTGCCCTTCCTGTTCTTTCAGTCCTAGATCTTTTACTGTGAGTTCTTTTTCTCTTTGCGCCATACTGGTGGATTTATGTTTATTAGAAATATTTCCATTGATAGTACGACTATCCTGTTTTTTCATTCATTTTGGCCCGAGGGTTTATGGTGAATGATCTCTATCCCCCTGCCTCTGTGGTTTTTAGTTTGGACATTGTGCCTTTGGGCTTTAACGCTGCCGCCCATTACCCAAATTATAACATTTGGTTTTGGTTTGGATTTTCCTTAACCAGGGCTGGACTGACGCTCAGATGCAACCCTACCCTTTTTAGACATTTTGTATTCGCAAAAACTGCATTTATGAAATCACTCGGATCGGTATGTAGCTTATTTGCTATTTTTGAATCTGAGGATATGTATACTGAATCCATACCATGTGAACAGTATTCTATGACGTATCTCTCTATTATCATTATAGTGTTAAAAAGAATCACAATTTTACTGCTCCCCATCTGTGACCCGGATGATGGTCTAATACCAGAAACGCGTCGGGCACTTGGGAATCATTTTAGGAGACTTTTTTGTTTTTGTCATACATTGTGGTATATGTGCTGTTTTGTGTATTGTATATGTATATCTGTTCCATACATGCATACTGGTTGTTTGATGCATGTTTTATTCATTTTGTAATCATGTGTACTATTTCTTATTAAAACTAATTTATACACACATAAATGTTTGGCCTATCAAAGTACCACCGTAGGGGGAACTATTCTCTTTGTTCATTATTCTAGGGATGTGGCCAATATGATTGATCTAAGTGAGATGGTGATCACCTCCTCTCTGTCTTCCCTCAATCCATGGACGGTGGCAACAACTGTCAACAGGAACAAAACCATTCTGGTCAGTTTCCTTCTGTTAGGCAGCAGTCTCCACCCTACCTTTACTGACTGATAGTAAGAGCTAAAAAATGTATATGACTTTGGCTATATGTAGTAGTGATTTCTTAGTTCCACTTTGGGTTATCAAGCTGTTTAATAAATTCTTGCAGAAAAGTTTCAGTTCCACCCCATATAAAGAGCCAGTCATCAATGTACCTTTTCTAAAAGATAAGGTCAGGGCCAATCTTGCTGTATATGAACAGGTGCTCCCAAGCATCCATAAACAGATTTGCCACATATCTGCCTATAGTGCGGCCCCTTGAACCAGAATGTGTTTAGTAGAACTAAATTTGATGGCATCCGATAAGAATCAGGCCTTCTCCTGATTAAATTCTGTTTCCTTTATTGATTTTTCGCAGCCTCCAACCCACTTGAACGTTTAATAATTGGGTAATGAGATTTTACATCACACGTGACCAGAAACCACCTCTGTTTCAATACCAATTTGTCCAGGGTACCCAAAACATCCCTGGTATCCTTTAAATATGATATAAGCTTTCGGATCAATTGCTGAAGGTGTAGGTTGATGTATTTAGATATTCTTGATGTATGAGAATTCACCCTTGATAGAATTTGTCTCCCTGGGGGGTCTGATAAACTGTTGTGTTTCTTGGGGAGGATGTATATTAAAGCAGTGTTCCCACAAAAAAAGGGAATCAGGAAGTGAAGCGTTGCGGCTTCACTGCCCAGTTCCCTACTGCGCATGCGCGAGCCGCGTCCTCACTGGTCTCCGCTGTCTCCTGGGACCAGTGTGTTTCCCAGAAGACAGCGGGGTGACGCGAAGGGGTGTGACTCCCGTGGGAGTCTATTCCCGGAAGTGGGTGCAAATACCTGTATTATACAGGTATCTGCACCCCCCTGAAAGGTGCCAAATGTGACACCGGGCGGAGGGTTCCAAAAAGCGGAGGTTCACTTTTTGTGTGGACCTCTGCTTTAAGGGTGTGCTAGGATGCTTAATATCCATATCTTCCTTTTCTTTTTTTACTAATCACTCTATCGTTATATCCTTTTTATTATGAGTTTTCTGACCTTACATATACCGTATTTTTTGGACCATACGACGCACTTTTCCCCCCCAAAAATATGGGGGAAAATGTGTCTGCGTCTTATGGTCCGAATACTGAATGAACACCCCCCCCCCCGACCTCGCCTTTTAACATACCGGTGGTCAGAGAGCATATCCGCAGAGAGCAGGCAGCCGGCGCCATCAGCTTGAGCTCACAGGGGTGGGTCAGACTGGTCTGCTGCATCTTTTTCCCAGCAGCACTCCACGTATTACACATATTACACAGTAGGGACAGGGGATGGCCATTGCGCATGCGCCACTTTTAGACCAAGGAAACCAAGCGCAGAGCTGATCCACACAACTATAGCTGACTTTTTTGAACCCCTCACATGCCGCAGCAGCTGCGGGATATGGCGATGGCTCACAACGGAAACACAGGCTGGCTGTATTAGATAACAGAGGCTGGATGGGGCACACCATGGATATGGGCTCACAATGGACACACAGGCTGGCTGTATTACATAACACAGGCTGGATGGGGGCACACCATGAATATGATGGAGGAGGGGGGGCACTGATTCCTGTATGAGGGAGGAGGGGGGCAATGATCCCTGTATGATGGAGGAGGGGAGGCACTGATCCCTGCAGGATGATGGAGGAGGGGGGGGACACTGCCCCCTCTTCCATCATACAGTAATCATTGCCCCTCCTCCATCATACAGGAACTAGTGCCCCTCCTCCTCTATCATATTCACCCAGCCTGTGTTATGTAATACAGCCAGCCTGTGTGTCCATTGTGAGCCCATATACATGGTGTGCCCCATCCAGCCTGTGTTATCTAATACAGACAGCCTGTGTCTCCGTTGTGAGCGGTCGCCATATCCCACAGCTGCTGCGGCATGTGAGGGGTTAATACGAGTCAGCTTTAGTTGTGTGCCCCATTCAGCCTGTGTTATATAATAGTGTTCACTTTACATGGTTGAAATATTATTCTGTTATATTTTAATAAATATTTCAGTAGACCATTTGGGTCAGAATATTTTTTTTCTCATTTTCCTCCTCTAAAACCTAGGTGCGTCTTATGGTCAGATGAGTCTTATGGTCAAAAAAATACGGTAATTGATATCTTGGGGTCTCCTCTCAGTTTCACAAATGTGTCTGTATCTGTAAGTTAGCGCTGAATTTCCCCCGGTCCATAATAACAACCTCCTGCCCCTTATCGGCTGGTTTAATAACAATGTCTTTGTCTTTCTGAAGCTTCTCAAGGGCCTCTCTCTCTCTCTCACGAGTCAATTTATAATGTCCCAATTTACCACAGCATAAGCCTTCCAAATCATCTAAGATGGCTTTTTTGAAAGCATTTAAAAAAGTCCATTGACCTCCACAGGGTGGAACTTACTTTTAGATTTCAGATTAGTGAACCTATTCTCTCCACCCATACTGTTACTATTCAACAAAGGGGGATTTTTTAAATAATAATTATGAAAGAAAGAGAGATGCGCCCATCTAAGTGCAGTAAACATGAAATTTAATAAGGAATGACATAAAACGAACAGCCAAGTGACTACTCACAAGCATCACAAGTAAGAAGGGCATGTAGATAATGGTGGCCGACCCAATGTCACTGGGGTGGTCAGCAGTTCATAGGTCTCAATCCGCTAACACAGGAGCGTGGGGGCGCTGGATGTCACAGGAGCGGTGGAAGTCCCAAAGGTCCAGTACCTCAGAAGCCTCGACAAGCCACGGGAGAGCAGGGAACCAGGATGCGCTGCTTGAAACGGCGTTCGTGTCAGCGTGGAACGCAGCGTGCCGTAGTCGCACCGGACATCGTGGCCGCCGCACACCCCCTAGATGCCCGAGAAGGCTAGGACGTCATATGACGTCCAGTCTGAGAGACGGAGGGTTCCCGCCGATGTCATTTTACAATGACTCGGTAGGGAACAGGTTAAAGGAGCGTGGTCCGTAACTAGGTCAAAGTGCCGACCCAGCAGGTAGTATCTAAGAGAATCTAGAGCCCATTTTACCGCTAAACACTCATTCTCAATGGTGGCATAATTAACCTCATGGGACTTTAATTTCCTACTGAGATAAATGACCGGATGTTCTTCCCCATTCCAGACCTGGGACAATACTGCTCCCAACCCCATGTCCGACGCATCCGTTTGTACCACAAAGTCCCTGGAGAAATCTGGTGAGTACAAGACCGGCTGGCTACATAAGCCTTTTTTGAAGGCCTGGAAGGCTGCTTCCGCTTCTGGGGTCCACTTAACCATGACCGAGTCTTTCTCCTTGGTCAGGTTGGTTAAGGGCACAGCCTGAGAGGCAAAGTGAGGAATAAATCGCCGATAATAACCAGCGATTCCCAAAAAGGCTCGTACCTGCTTCTTGCTGTTAGGACGTGGCCAATTCCGTATGGCCTCAAATTTATTGACTTGGGGTTTTATCACTCCCCTCCCAATGGTGTACCCAAGATATTTGGCCTCTTCCTGTCCAATGGTACACTTCATTGGGTTGGCCGTAAACCCAGCTTCCCGGATAGAGTCTAGGACTGCTTGCACTTTTGGCAGATGTGAGACCCAATCTGTGCTATGAATAATTACATCATCTAGGTAAGCTGCAGCATACTTCGGATGAGGCCTCAGAATCTGGTCCATTTTCCGCTGGAAGGTTGCCGGTGGATTCTGTAACCCAAACGGCATTCTTTTATACTGGAACGCCCCGTCTGGGGTTACAAACGCGGTTTTCTCTTTGGCTGATTTGGCCAGGGCAATTTGCCAATACCCTTTTGTGGGATCGAGAGTTGTCATGTACCGGGCTGTTCTCAGCTGGTCGATCAACTCATCTATACGTGGCATGGTGTAGGTGTCAAATTTTGTTACTTTGTTCAGTTGTCTAAAATCGTTACAAAAACGCCAGCTCCCATCCGGTTTAGGCACTAACACTATGGGACTGGACCAATCACTTTGGGATTCCTTTATCACCCCCAACTTAAAGGGGTTGTAAAGGTTTGTTTTTTATTTTCTAAATAGGTTCCTTTAAGCTAGTGCATTGTTGGTACCCTTTTCTTCGATTTCCCTTCTAAATGTTTTTTTTCTTTGTTTTCTTTGTCTGAATTTCTCACTTCCTGTTCCTCCTCAGTAAGGTGTTCAGTAAGCTGTTCTAAAAGACTTTCCACTGCTTGGATGATGGTGGAAAGCTTACTGAGGAGAAACAGGAAGTGAGAAATTCAAACAAAGAAAATAAACATTTAGTAGGGAAATGGAAGGAAAAGATAAGTGAACCAACAATGCACAAGCTTAAAGGAACCTATTTAGAAAATAAAAGACGAACCTTTACAACCCCTTTAAGCATTTTATGTTCTTCCTCACATATTGCCTCCCGTCGGGCCTCTGGGATGCGATAGGGTTTTAGCTTCACCCTTTCACCGGGCGGGGTAATAATATCATACTCTACCCCAGACGTTTGTCCTGGCAGCTCAGAGAAAACCTCTTTGTTGCGAAGCACAAACTCCTTAACCTCCTGTTGTTGGGGCTTTGACAAGGTGACAACGTTTCTGTGACTAGGGATTTCCTATCCCTCCAGACTTTCAACAGATTGATGTGATAGATCTGTTCGGGCTTTCGCCTTCCTGGTTGTCTGACCTTGTAATTCACTTCGCTCACTTTTTCCAATATCTCGTAGGGGCCTTTTGGCGAGGAACTTGCTTTCAACTGTAGGGATAAGTACCAATACCCTATCCCCGGGGAGAAGGTACGGGTCTTGGCCCCACAGTTATACACTCTCTGTTGTGCCAACTGTGCTTGGGCCAAATGTTCCCATACATTTGGCATTACCTGTGCAATTCTATCTTGCATCAGGGCGACATGCTCAATCACACTCCTGTGGGGAGAACTCTCATGCCGCGTACACATGATCGGTTAAACCGATGAGAATGGTCTGATGGACCGTTTTCATCAGTCCAAACTGATCGTGTGTGGGCGCCATCGGTTATTTAACCATCGGTTAAAAAAAAGCCAACTTGTTTTAAATGTAACCGATGGATTCCTAACCGATGGGAAAAAAACGATCGTTAGTAGGCACAACCATCGGTTAAAAATTCACGCATGCTCAGAATCAAGCTTGGAAGCATTGAACTTCGTTTTTTTCAGCACGTCGTTGTGTTTTACGTCACCGCGTTCTGACACAATCGTTTTTTTAACCGATGGTGTGTAGGCGCGACGGACCATCAGTCAGCTTCATCGGTTAACCGATGAAAGCGGTCCATCAGTCCGTTCTCATCGGATGGACTGATCGTGTGAACGCAGCATCACTTTCCCAAGTTTCTCTGGCGATATCTAACAGCCCTCTTGGGTGTCTACCATAGAGCAACTCGAAGGGTGAGAAACCCGTAGAGGATTGGGGTACCTCCCTAATGGCAAACATTTAAAAGGGAATAAGACAGTCCCAATCCTTTCCATCTCTATCCACCACCTTCTTTAACATTTGTTTAAGGGTTCTGTTGAATCTTTCAACCAACCCATCTGTTTGGGGGTGATACACAGATGTATGCAATTGTGTCACTTTGAACAACTTGCACAGTTCTTTCATAACCCGGGACATAAAGGGTGTACCTTGGTCCGTAATCAGTTACTTACAAATACCCACGCGGCTAAAAACAAGAGATAGCGCTTTGGCTATGGTTTTGGCCGAGGTTTTTTGGAGAAGAATCGCCTCCGGATAACGGGTGGCATAGTCCAATATAACCAAAATGTACTGATGCCCCCTAGCGGACTTCACTATTGGACCTTCCAAATCCATGGCAATCATTTCAAAGGGAACCTTAATGATGGGAAGGAGTACTAGCGGGTTACGGAAATGTGGCATAGGTGCCGACTTCTGACACACAGGGCAGGAGGAACAATAGTTTTCTGTTTCCTTCATGACCCCAGGCCAATAAAATCTCTGCAAAACTCTCTCTCGGGTTTTCTCTATCCCCAGATGACCTCCAAGAATTTGCCCATGGACCAACTCTAACACCAACTTCATGTAAGGTTTGGGCACCACCAGTTGCTGAATGGTTTCTTCTGCCCTGTGAGCCACCCGATAGAGTAGGTCCCTTTCCATGATGAAGTACGGGTAAGTGCAGGTCGTATCTGGGTTCACTAACTCTTCATCTATTTTCACTACGTTTTCCCGTGCCTTTTTTGGGTGAGGTCTTTTAACTGTTCGGTGGCAAAGTTTTCCCTGTGAACCTCGAGATCAGAAAACTCTACAGACGGCAAGTTTTCATCTGAGGATGTTGGCTCCTCCCCAGTTTCTTGAGTCTCCCCTGCCAATACCAACAATGGGAATTCTGGAGAGTCCTCACCACTCTCAGAGGAATTCTGGTTATCAGAGTCCTGGTATATAGAGGCACCAGTGGGGGGCTCAGGATAATCCCACAGTTCCCAGAACTTTGGAAAATCCCTTTCCACAATGGCATCATGTGGTAAGTGAGACACTAACCCCACTAGATGAGAGAGGGTACATTTGGAGGTCTCAAAACACACTGCAGTCACAGGATACTCTTGGGTGTCCCCATGCACACAAATAACAGCTACCTTATTTTTCCCAGAGACATCTGTAGTAACTAATTCAGCCTTTATTAGTGTCACCAGACTACCTGAATCTAGCAACACAACAACATTTCTACCATTAATACACATTTTGCATAAATGTTTCTCAGTTCCCTGAATAGCCGTGCATTCGACTGTCGCAAACAGGGACTGACGCCTGTCCCTTAGAAAGTCGCATTGCATGGGTTCATCCACAACGGGGCAATTTGCTGCAATGTGTCCCTCCTGCCGGCAGTGGTAGCAAACAATCCTTTTTGCTGCCTCTTGAGGCCTTGACTTCCCGGGCTGTTCTCGCCAGACACTAGGGAGAACTCCCACCCTCTCACGCTCCCCACCCTCACCCCTTGGAATCATCTTACCCACCACTGGGGATGGTCTGGTCCTTTTGGATGGGAGTAGGAAGAGCTCTCAGGAAGCGATCCATCACAACACGTTCCACAATTTTTTTTTTTTTTTTTAACAACAAGGTTGGTCTTTATTGAGTCAGAGATAAAAATAAGGACATATACAAATCAACGGGTTACAGTGCATACATGGCTGGGCGGAGAAGTACATATAGAAACAATACAGAGCAAAATGAAATCAAAAGAGATCCAATCGTGGACTTGGTGTAAGCTACAGGACTGCAGTACTTATTTCAGGCGGGGAGAGAAGGGGGAACGGAAAGTGGGAGAGAAAGAGGGGGGGAGGGGGGGAAGGGAAGGCAGGGGAAGGGAGAAGGGGAGAGAGGCGGGGCCGAGAGGGGGGGGGGAAGCACAAGGATGCCTGAGAAATCAGCGACAATCCCAAGTGTGGTGCCGACTCTATCAGAGGATATCCGTTCATGGTCCCCACACCCGCTCAAACTTTGTCGGACACCCCCTGCACAAATAAGTCATTTTATATAAAGGAAGGACGGCGTTGACCGCATCTATCCACATTCCCAGAGTAGGAGGAGCCCTGGATGTCCATTTAACCAGAATAACCTTCTTAGCATAGAAGAACAGCAGGGACAGTAGCAGTTTAGTAAACCTGGGTCTCTGCTCATCATCCTGCACCCCCAATAGAGCCAGCTCTGGGGCAGTCGGAAGGTTGAGTTGAAGGCGGACGTTCACCGTTTCAAACACCGCGGACCAAAAGTCCGATAATTTGGGGCAGGTCCAGAACATATGCATGTAGGTGCCCTCAGAGGTACAACACCTCTGGCAATTTGGGGAGCGTTGCGGATAAATCCCATGCAGCCTCTGAGGGGTAAAGTAAACCCTGTGCAGGAACTTACTTTGTATCAACTTATCCCTAGAGGAGATCACCAGCTTATAACTATCTTCAAAACAGTCATCCCATGTCTCCCTATCCAGGGACGGAATATCCCCCACCCATTTCCTCCACAGGGAATCCATCTTAGGGGAGTCTTTAGTAAGAAGTGTAAAGTATAAGGAGGACAGGGTCTTAGTCAACGAGCTCTGGGCCAGCAGTTCCTCCACAACATCCGCCTGGAGTACAGGCGGAGCGGGGAATTGTGCCCTGAAGGCATGCCGCAGTTGAAAGTAGCGGAATAGCATCCAGGGCGGCAGGCCAAAGAGCTTCGACATATCCTGAAAGGGCAAAAGGGAGCCCCCCGAGACGATATCCCGTAGTACCTTGACGCCCCGCCGGGCCCACAGCTGTGGGTCGGGCACCGAGCGGAGGTGAGCGAGCGCAGGGTTGCCCCATAGCGGGGTGAAGGGAGACCATTGACCCGGAGACAGGAAACGCCGTCTGGCCCTGCCCCACACCCGTAGCGTAATTCTCGTCGGACCCGGTAGCGCGGGGTACGGAGATGACCCTCTATAGAGCAGATTACTGAGTTCAGTCAGGGACCCGACTATCGCCGCCTCGAGGCAAACAGCTGCATTAGCCCTGGACTGCTCAAACCACCAACGCGCCGTAACCAGTACAGCGGCCCAGTAGTAGACCATCAGGTTGGGCAGGGCCAACCCCCCAAAGCTAACAGGCAGCTGGAGGGTGGTCCTGGCCAATCGAGGGGGGGAACCCCGCCAGAGAAATGAGTCAATGCAGCCATCCAGATTCCTAAAAAAGGAAGGGGGCACCCACACAGGACAGTTCCGGAACAAGTAGTTGAATCTAGGGAGGAAGATCATCTTCAATACGTTGATTCTACCAAGGAGATTTAACGGGAGATTACGCCAAAGCGTACAGTGATCCTTCAGGCTTCCAACCACCGGACTCAGATTAAGCCGGTCGAAGGACTGAAGGTCCCGGGAGACCCTGATCCCCAAATACGTGAACTCATCCACCCATTGTAGCGCCGTCGTCAGGGCCATCTCTCTAGCCTTAGCATCTATCGGGAACAAAGCAGATTTAGACCAGTTGATGCGTATCCCCGAATACTTACCAAATTCGTCGAACAACTCCAAGGCAGCCACCAAGGAGTCACCAGGATCCCGGAGATAAAGTAGAGTGTCATCTGCGTACAACGATATTTTCTCCTCCAGAGGGCCAACCCTAAGACCGACTATGCGATCCGAATCCCGGACCAACACCGCCAAGGGTTCCAAAGCCAAGGCGAATAAGCTGGGTGACAAGGGGCACCCTTGACGGGTCCCCCTCTGGAGGAGAAAATAGTCCGTCAGAGAGTCATTCACTCGAATCCTAGCCTTAGGGGACTTATACAACATCTCAAGCCACTGTAGAAATTTAGGTCCCACTCCGAATCTCCTCAACACTGCCCACAAGTAACCCCACTCCACAGAGTCAAAGGCCTTCTCAGCATCCAGAGAGGCCACAACTCGAGTCCCCGCATTGCTGTGGGCCGTAGATAGGTTAAGGAACAGCCGACGGATATTAATGGCCTTTGCCCGGCATAAAACCCGTCTGATCCACCTGAACCAACGACTCAATCACTGCCCCAAGCCTGATAGCCAAAATTTTTGCCAGGAGTTTTGCGTCCGCATTGATCAGAGAGATGGGCCTGTATGAGCCACACTCCTCCGGGTCTTTACCAGGCTTGGGGACCAGCACGACTATCGCTTCTGACATGGAGTCCGGGAGGGACGTCACAGAAAAGGAGGTCTGCAGCATAGTGGTAAGTCTAGGAGCAATAAGCTCTTGAAACACAGAGTAGAACTCAACAGGAATCCCATCCGGCCCAGGTGTCTTCCCGGACTGCATGGAGCTCAGGGCAACCTGCACCTCCTCCAGAGTAACATCAGAGTCTAGTTGAGCACTCTGCGTGTCGGTCAAGGACGGAAGGGTTATCCGGTCCAAGTACCGACGCAATTCAGATACATCGTACTGCACCCTAGAGGAGTACAGGGCCCGGTAGAACTCCAGAAACCGGGCCCCAATATCCTTCGGTGACGTGAGCAGCCCCCCGCACCGTCCTTCAACCTGCAAACGTGTGTCATCGGCCGCTGACCCCTGGCTAACCAAGCTAACAGCCTACCATTCTTATCCCTGTACTCGAACACCCGTTGGGCACTTTCCAGCATAGATTTCTTGGTGAGATCAACTCTGAGTAGGGAAAGATCCCTAAGGGAGATCTGCCAGGGCACATAGTGGTCAGGATCAGGAGAGCGGACATATTCAGCCTCCTGAATCCTAGCTCGTTCCTCAAGGTCCCTCAGAGACTGCATAGCACCCCGTTTCCGCACTGCAACTCGAGCCACAAAGTCACCCCTCAACCAGGCCTTAAAGGCGTCCCACCCCACCAGGGGACCCACCGAACCCTCGTTATTTAACCAGTAAGTACACAAGGCCTCCGGCATCTCCTCCTGAATGTCCGGGTCCATTATCCAATACTTAGACAGCCGCAACAGCCGCACCCCTACCTCTTTGGATAGCTGGATCGTGACAGAGAGCGGGGCATGATCCGAAATACCCCTAGATAGTATCTCCGCATCAACCACCCTTCGCAGCAGACCTTGGGAGGCAAATGCCAGGTCGATGCGGGACATAGTTCGATATGTGCTTGAAAGGCACGTATATCCTCTGGTGGAAGGATGCACATGACGCCAGACATCTGTCATATGGAATGCAGATGCCCAGTCGGCAAGTCCATGCTGCCTAGGGCCCGAGGCCCGGAGTCTGTCTAGCTCCCTGGAGACAACCAAGTTGAAATCCCCCGTGATAAGCACATTCTCAACATTATACATGGTCACCTGCTGCATGAGAGAGTGAAGCATGTCCAGATCCGCCGGGTGGGGGGGGGGCAGATATACCCCCACTAGCACAAAAGGAATCGCAGAGATCAAGGCATGTAGGAGCACATACCTGCCACCGGGGTCCAATTTCACGTCCAGAAGCTGAAAGGGCAAAGATCTATGCACAAGGATGCTAACGCCTCTGGCGTAGTTAGAGTAGGGTGCATGATAGTGCGCACCGACCCATGCCCGCTTCAGACTCAGGATTCGCGAGCCCATCAGGTGTGTCTCCTGAAGAATGCACACATGCGGGTGGAGTTTCCTCAGGTAGTTAAGCACCAGAGAGCGCTTCACAGCTGAATTCAACCCCCTCACGTTCCATGAAACTACCCGACAATTAGTCATAAGGGGAGGTCACATAACATAACTGAGCCAGCCCTCCCTAGACCACAGTCGAGCCCAACGCGGCAGGGAGAGGAAAACCCCCTTCCCCCGCCTCGCCAGGGCCGAGGAGAACCTCTCACCCAGAGCAGCATCCAAGCCTCTAGTCCCCTGCAGCAGCCCAAAAACACTGTATTGACCCAGACCAACCAAAATAAAACCAGTAACAGTAAAGAATAACCCCAAAAAAACCCGAACGTCGGCGGGAACCCCCAACCCCCCTCTCCCCCCACCCCATGCACCTCGAGAACCTGAGGAGCATTTAGTCCCAAAAAACCCCATAACACAGGAGCCTAGAACGAAGGCTGGGGGCGTGTAGCCAGTGTCAGAACCCCCCAGCAGCCAGAGGGTAGAAGAGAAAGGGCAAGCACAAGTCTCTTTCCGCCGGCCCTGGAGTGATACAGTACAAATTCAAAAGGTCTCCATTTCTCCCGCCATGCGGGGGCACAATCTTAGGGTGTTACAAACAGGTACTGGCGGGGGCAGCCATCACAGTACAGTTACAGTTCCATACGGGAGTCCATGTGAGGGGCATCATCCCGGAGAGTTCACAGGGGCAGACCCAGTCCATCAAAAACCACATAACTTACCCCCAAGCCGGGACGCCAACCAGGACCGGCGCGGCAGCGGAACAAGGCACAGTGGCGCACAGCTCAGGGAGTCACAGTACAGCAGTAGGGCCCTCATTCACACGGTCTCACCAGATAGGAGGAACATAGGCTTACCCGGTAGGGACAACAGAACATGGAGAGGTCCGCCAGTCCAGCAAAGGGAACAGGAACAGCGCAAGGCAGCCATCGGATCAGCGATTAGGGTAGGGTGTCCACTCACGCAGATGCATCCCTCGGCGAGGTAAAGAATCGCACCGTTTCACCATCCACGACCCGCAACTTAGCTGGAAACAGAACACTGTATTTAATGCCTTTGCGGCGGAGAGCGGCCTTCACCGCGTCGAAAGTGCGGCGCTGTCGTTGGGTCTCCATGGTGTAGTCGGGGAACAGAAGCAGCTTCCCATTGCGGTATGTCAGGTCACCAGCGGCACGGGAGGCACGAAGCAGTTCATCTCTGTCCCTAAAATTCAGCAGCCTGAGAATAAACGTGCGGGGGGGGGGACCCCTCGGGCCCGGGCCTAGGAGGGACCCGGTGAGCGCGCTCAACCGCAAAGTAGGAAGAGAGCCGGGCCGCAGGCATCAGAGAACGAAGGAGCTCTTCAGCAAACAGGGCAGGGGCACGGCCTTCTGCACCCTCCGGTAGGCCCACTATCCGGATATTGTTGCGGCGGCTCCTATTTTCAGCATCTTCGGCGCGGTATTCAAGCGCCTTAACCTTCGACTGCAGGGCCCTAATGGAGGCGTCGTGATCCGACACAGTGTCCTCTACCTCCCCCATGCGTCTCTCGGCCTCCGTCACCCTCGACCTGATCTTGTCGAAGTCTTGCCGGATCAGACTGACATCCAGCTGGACCTCCTCGATCTTGTTCGTCAGGGCCGCCTGGCACATCGTGATCGCCGCCATCACTTCTGGAATACCAGGGGCGGTTGGAGCATCGCCCTCCTCGTGGTCAGTTTAGGACGCCATGTTGCAAAGGCGCGCAGGAGACGGCGGGAAGACAACAGCCGGCGCAGGATCCTCCGGGATGTAGGTAGGGAACTTCAATCTTTTTGGCTTCTTGCGGGACCCGAACGCCTTGTGAGACATCCAGAGCACCGCGGAGCCTCAAGGCAGGCTCAGGCAGGAGATAGGGGATAAAATCCGGATCGCACTCCAGGAGAGCTTAGGGAACACGTCCGCTCAGTCCGCCATCTTGGCCACGCCCCTCACGTTCCACAATCTTTGGAACGGACAAAGTCTCTGGCTGTAGCCACTTCCTGCTCAGGTGAATGAGATCATACATTTGAGATCTGGGGTTTTTTCCAAGCCGGAAAGTCCAGTTATGCACACGCTGAGCCCGGACAGCCAGGGTGACACCCAGCCGTGCCAATATTTCAGTTTTTAGCATAGTCTTTTGCTTGGTCAGGCTCTAAGTCATAATAAGCTTTCTGTGATTCCCCAGTTAACAGAGGGGCCACCAGTCCAGCCCACTGCTCCTTGGGCCATTTTTCCCTTTCAACACTCCTTTCACATGTGGTCAAAAACACCTCTGGATCATCCTCTCCAGTCATTTTTGTCAGTAAACGACTCACCCCAAAGGATGCGGTATTAGTGGAACCACTTGCCTCACTGGTCTGCGGATGTTGCTGCATTAAAGTCTCTTTGTTGTTGTAGCCTCTGCTCTTGCTTCTGCAACAGGTCTATGAAGTGGGCCTCAGATTGCTGCTGGGCTTGTAGCTGAGCTTCCAGACTCTGTTGGTGAGCTCGCTGCTGGGATGCTAGGCTCTGTTGTTGAGCTGCAAGGCTCTTTGCAAACCTGCATTTGTCTGCTGCTGATTGGCATTTGCTAGAGCCAGCTGTTTCAGTATCTCCTCCATGCTGGCCTTTAAAAAAACTGCCACTGGTTCTCCACCAACTGTGAGTTGGTTAGCCCGTCAGCAGGTGTGTGTGACCCCCTGTACGGGTTCAGCACACAAAAAAGTTAGGCACAGCAGACCATGCTAGGAGGAAAACAAAAAGGTGCGGTTTAATTTGAACTATATACAAAAAGAAATGTGACAGAAAACAAAAGAAATACAAAAATAAACCCTGGTCACTTGACCGCTCACTAAACACATTGATGTCCCTAACTAACACCTGAGTACAGCGTAATGCGGCCCCAGTCCCTAACTCCCTGCTGTTTAGAGTCTTAGTAGTAGTAGCCACACAGGCTTTGTCTCACCGCACAGAGATCACACTCCCCAGACTATTCACACAGATCTGGTTCCAGGTTGGAGCATCTCTCTTAGCATGCTGGTAGTTTTTGTAGAGGACCTAACGAGCCCACCTAATTCAGCTGGGCTCATCAAGTCCTCCCAGCAGGACTCCCAGCACTCCCCCTAGAGGTACAAACTGGCATAAAGCCTGAACCTAGGAGATATATATACAGCATCTTGGATGCAACCAGGGGATTTAACCTGCCTACTGTCACAGTGTGTGTGTATATTATATATATATATACAGTGAGGAAAATAAGTATTTGAACACCCTGCTATTTTGCAAGTTCTCCCACTTGGAAATCATGGAGGGGTCTGAAATTGTCAACGTAGGTGCATGTCCACTGTGAGAGACATAATCAAAAAAGAAAATCCAGAAATCACAATTTATGATTTTTTAACTATTTATTTGTATGATACAGCTGCAAATAAGTATTTGAACACCTGTCTATCAGCTAGAATTCTGACCCTCAAAGACCTGTTAGTCTGCCTTTAAAATGTCCACCTCCACTCCATTTATTATCCTAAATTAGATGCACCTGTTTGAGGTCATTAGCTGCATAAAGACACCTGTCCACCCCATACAATCAGTAAGAATCCAACTACTAACATGGCCAAGACCAAAGAGCTGTCCAAAGACACTAGAGACAAAATTGTACACATCCACAAGGCTGGAAAGGGCTACGGGGAAATTGCCAAGCAGCTTGGTGAAAAAAGGTCCACTGTTGGAGCAATCATTAGAAAATGGAAGAAGCTAAACATGACTGTCAATCTCCCTCGGACTGGGGCTCCATGCAAAATCTCACCTCGTGGGGTCTCAATGATCCTAAGAAAGGTGAGAAATCAGCCCAGGACTACACGGGAGGAGCTGGTCAATGACCTGAAAAGAGCTGGGACCACCGTTTCCAAGGTTACTGTTGGTAATACACTAAGACGTCATGGTTTGAAATCATGCATGGCACGGAAGGTTCCCCTGCTTAAACCAGCACATGTCAAGGCCCGTCTTAAGTTTGCCAGTGACCATTTGGATGATCCAGAGGAGTCATGGGAGAAAGTCATGTGGTCAGATGAGACCAAAATAGAACTTTTTGGTCATAATTCCACTAACCGTGTTTGGAGGAAGAAGAATGATGAGTACAATCCCTAGAACACCATCCCTACTGTGAAGCATGGGGGTGGTAGCATCATGCTTTGGGGGTGTTTTTCTGCACATGGGACAGGGCGACTGCACTGTATTAAGGAGAGGATGACCGGGGTCATGTATTGCAAGATTTTGGGCAACAACCTCTTTCCCTCAGTTAGAGCTTTGAAGATGGGTCGAGGCTGGGTCTTCCAACATGACAATGACCCGAAGCACACAGCCAGGATAACCAAGGAGTGGCTCTGTAAGAAGCACATCAAGGTTCTGGCGTGGCCTAGCCAGTCTCCAGACCTAAACCCAATAGAGAATCTTTGGAGGGAGCTCAAACTCCGTGTTTCTCAGTGACAGCCCAGAAACCTGACTGATCTAGAGAAGATCTGTGTGGAGGAGTGGGCCAAAATCCCTCCTCCAGTGTGTGCAAACCTGGTGAAAAACTACATGAAACGTTTGACCTCTGTACTTGCAAACAAAGGCTACTGTACCAAATATTAACATTGATTTTCTCAGGTGTTCAAATACTTATTTGCAGCTGTATCATACAAATAAATAGTTAAAAAAATCATACATTGTGATTTCTTGATTTTTTTTTTTGATTATGTCTCTCACAGTGGACATGCACCTACGATAACAATTTCAGACCCCTCCATGATTTCCAAGTGGGAGAACTTGCAAAATAGCAGGGTGTTCAAATACTTATTTTCCTCACTGTATATATATATATATATATATATATATATATATATATATACACACACACACACACACACTGTATTCAGTTTAGCTAGATCCGTTTCTGTTATTCTCTTCCTAATATACTGACAGGCAGGCAGTTGATTGTGGTAGCGGCAGTAGTTTCGGTCAGTGTACTGTATCCTGTGCACAGTATGCACCTAAAGCTAACTGCAGACAATTACTGGTGTTCTCTTCCTTATAATACCACAGGTACCCATGCCGTTTTATTTTTCAATGATTTTCATCCATATTGCCGGGACCAGACATGACATTAAGCCCTGGTTCACACTGGGTACGATTTGGAACGATTTGAGATGCGATTTGACATGTCAAATCGCATCTCAAATCGTCGGCAATGGCACTGTCCTAATCAGTGCGACGCCGCATCTGCGATTTCAAAAAGTAGTTCCTGTACTACTTTTTGCGATTTCGGGCCGCGATATACATAAAATTGCGGCCGAAATCGCGGCAAATCGCGATTTTGAATTCGCAGCAGTGTGAACCTAGGCTAAAGCCGTGAAAAAATGTGTAATACTGCGCTGTCAATTTAAACAATCCCAGACAGGATTGAATGGTGAACAAAATGCTGTAACTAAAATGTGAGACACACACAATAAAGACCTATAATTAATAAAAGCTGCGCAAAAAATATAGAAATTGAGTGCAATAATATACTGAATAAAATGCACAGTGTGCCAAATAATTGACATCCCTTTTCTATCCTAACAAACACTGTTCTTGGGTGATTTGGGGTTTGATGTCACCAGACTATCCCTAGGAAGACTCCATGTCATTGATATATTGGCATCCATCTTTTCAACTATGAAGTTTGCTTGATTTCCATCTCACAGTGGGTCTATTTGAACTATTTGTTTTTTATTTCCATTCAGTGATTGGTGTAAATTATTTGGTAAACGGTGCATTTTATTCAGTATATTATTGCACTCAATTTCAATATTTTTTACATATTTATTGGTGTACATTTTCGGTATATTTTTCAGTTTAGTAACATTGAGCACTATATTATTTGCGCAGGTTTTATTAATTATATGACATTAAATGTGGGTAAAAAAACGCGCTAGTGTAAACAATAAATTAAACTAAATTTAATTTAAACTAAACATTCAATAAGAGGCTGCAGCTGGCGTGCAATACACAAAATTACATAGAAAATAGGAACAAAGCTGCGCCATAAACAATAAACTACATTAATAGTGATTGCCAGAAGTGTATATGTGTCAAGTCCATATAGTGAGGTTGATAACCAGCTGTTAACACAGGTCTCAAAGTAGGAGATTTCGTCATAACAAATTCCCAGGCAAACTTCACACCACCAAAGTGACTGGATACATAAAATTTGTGAACCCTTCACCGGTAATGGCAGGCCGCTTACCAGAGGGCAAGCACAAATGAGCAGATGGCTATAGCTATAGCCCAGCCGCGGCCTTTGGTATTCACAGGATCACTCAGGGACAGATATCAGGAACCGCTCATATGGTGTCACCATCCGATACATCCAGTGAGAGAGTAAAAAGGAAATGCACCATAGCGTAACTCCGTATCAAATAGGCATTTAATAAAACATTAGATGTACTTACAACACATCGATTTTAAACACTGTTTTTACTTCGATGTGTTGGAGACGAAATCTCCTACTTTGAGACCTGTGTTAACAGCTGGTTATCAACCTCACTATATGGACTGGTTTTGATGCAAGGGTGTCCTGTGTTCATTTAGGCCCCTTTCACATTTATACGACTTCAAAGTCGTGCGATTTTGCGGCCGCGATTTTGCGGCCGCAATTTTACCGCGATTTGGGATCATTTCAACTTCGACTTTGCCACAACTTTGGCATTAACCAATAAAAACATACATGGTGTGAGGCAATTCCTTTTCCTGCCACCGCAGTTGTCATTGCTGCTGCGGCAGTGCATAAGGAAGAAGAGGAGGAGAAGCGGAGGCGGAGAAGACGTTGATATTGGGTACATCCCATCATTGCCAATCGGGAAGATAGGGGTCAATTTTGGGTCCTCTATAATGAAGAATGAGAAGAATGCTCCTTTCATTGGTGGTCAGTGGGAAGAATGCTCCTTACATTGGTGGTCAGTGCGAAGAATGTCCCTTACATTGGTGGTCAGTGGGAAGAATGCTCCTAACATTGGTGGTCAGTGGGAAGAATGCTCCTTACATTGGTGGTCAGTGGGAAGAATGCTCCTTACATTGGCGGTCAGTGGAAAGGATGTCCCTTACACTGGTGGTCAGTGGGAAGAATGCTCCTTGCATTGGTGGTCAGTGGGAAGAATGTCCCTTACATTGGTGGTCAGTGAGAAGAATGCTCCTTACATTGGTGGTCAGTGAGAAGAATGCTCCTTACATTGGTGGTCAGTAAGAAGAATGCTCCTAGCACTGGTGGTCAGTAAGAAGAATGCTCCTTACATTGGTGGTCAGTGGAAAGGATGTCCCTTACATTGGTGGTCAGTGGGAAGGATGTCCCTTACATTGGTGGTCAGTAGGAAGAATGCTCCTTACATTGGTGGTCATACCTCCCAACCCGCCCGGATTCTGCGGGAACTTCACGCAAAGACTGCATCCTCCCGCAGTCCCGCGAAGTGGTTAACTTTTCCGCACAGGAAGGAGAAGCAAACTTTCAGAGGGGAGACATGCGAGGAGAACTGACAAGCTGTGCAGTGGTTAGTGGCTAACCCCCCCGCGATCGCCCCCCCGTGATCATCGCCCCCCCTCCCCCCGCTCAACAACTTTGATTGGCCGCACCCCCCCGCTCAACATCGACTGGGCGACCCCCCCGCTCAACAAAAATGTCCCGCAGTGGAAATGTTGGGAGGTATGTTGGTGGTCAGTGAGAAGAATGTTCCTTACATTGGTGGTCAGTGGGAAGGATGTCCCTTATATTGGTGGTAAGTGAGAAGAATGTCCCTTACATTGGTGGTCAGTAGGAAGAATGCTCCTTACATTGCTGGTCAGTGGGAAGAATGTCCCTTACATTGGTGGTCAGTGGGAAGAATGCTCCTTACATTGGCGGTCAGTGGAAAGGATGTCCCTTACACTGGTGGTCAGTGGGAAGAATGCTCCTTACATTGGTGGTCAGTGAGAAGAATGCTCCTTACATTGGCGGTCAGTGAAAAGGATGTCCCTTACATTGGTGGTCAGTGGGAAGAATGCTCCTTACATTGGTGGTCAGTGGGAAGAAGGAGGAGGACACACCCAAGGAGCTCTCTGAGAGATCCAACCTTTTTTCAAGCCTGGGCCTTGCCTGCTAGCTTGGCCCAGGAATAATGCCTGATCCTGGGGGAGGCCCTGGGACGGAAGCCCCTGATGATACGGGGCCTAGTGAGGAGGAGGAGGTGGTGCAGGATCTGACTGTGGGTCCAGGCCCTGGTGAGAATACGGAAGTATTCAGACAAAAGGTAATTGATCGTTTTCGGGCGATCGGAGAAACTTAAAAGTTTGAAAGCTGAACATAAAAACTTTAAAACCAAGTACTTCCAGGCCTGGAGTAAGAACCGTTCAGCCATGAAGCCTGAGCTACAAGAGATGGAGGAAAAAGTGAAGATACAATCTTTACTATTGGAGAAGTTAAAAGATAAAAGTGGAGCTTTTTCAGAAAAATTTTAAAATGAGAGGAGATTTGCCAGCCAGACCTCTGTGGATCAGCGGCAGTTGCAGGTTACAGATAACCCGGGTCCATCTGCCTCTGCGCCTCTCCCCCCATGTCAGGCTGGGGAATCGCCAGCGGCAACCAGCCAGGGGGTTGAGGGTCAACATGGCACCTTACGTTTCATCCAGCAGATGGAGTCACCCCTAAGGGCAGACAGGTCTGCAGGTGAGGCATCAGAAGTCGCTGTGGAGTCGCAGAGGGGTCGCAGACCGGCACTGGTGGAGAAATCCCAGTGTACTGTGCAGCCGCTTTCCAACATGTCTGCCCCTCCGGCTGCAGTGAGTGGTGTCCCGGCTAAAGTGGACGGTGTCCCGGCTAAAGTGAGTGGTGTTTCTGCTGTGGAGAAATCCTCTGCAGACATGAAGGGAAAACCCCTGGCAGAGGTGTCACCAGCCCACCAGAGCAGTATGGATGGATCTACATCATGTGCCCTGCAAATGGATTCTGTTGTGACTGCTGGGATCTGTGGTTCTACAACCAAGATGGCTGCCAGCTCCAAAGAGCCTGTTTCAGCCTCACCTGGGCTGACTGATGCAGGTGGGGGAGGGGAGCAGCACAGTGCAGCATGTGGAGTGGAAGCAGCGATGGAAGCCTCCTGCACTGGTTCACCTGTTGCTGGATTACAACAACCTTCACCCTGCTCAGTTGACAATCCTGTCCTGATGGAGAAGAGTCTGCCTGGAGGTGAAGTATGTGTGGATACCGCTGTGAATGTGGACACGGCAGGAATTATTAATGTGCCAGGAAATAATGACCGTAATATTATTGATGAAGCAATGGATGTGGTGGGTGGTGGTGAAGGGGTTAACAATGACATTTTTCCTCCTGCTCAGCAGAGGAAAGACTCAGCTGCCAAACGCACAACTGGACCCTCTGCGGGGAGGTCTGTGAACAACGGCAGCTATGCAGCAGTTTTGGGGAATCGCACCAAGGAGGGTGGGGGGAATGGTGCAAATGTTGGTGGTCACAATTTGGGGGGGTTTAGTGGGGAGATGGTTGGTGGGTATAAGTGGAGAAACGTGGTCCAGTTGAAGTGGGAGGGGGAGGGGACCCCACCAGTAAGGGGGAGGGTGGCAGAGTTGATCCTGGAAATGGGGTTCAAAGTCGCTGACATTTTTGCTTTGATTTGTCCCGTCGGGAGTTGGGAATTTAATTTATCCTTTGTAAAGCCTGAGGGTCTGGATTTATTTTGGGAACGTTTTAGGGGGCGCAGGGACCTTCCGCAGTGGAATGGTTGGATGCCAAAGGTGGTTTCCAGGCAGCCTCTAATAAAATCAGTGACGATCCTTGTGCGTAATGAATCCATCCCAGAGGCTGATTTGTTAGTATGGTTACGCCGATATGGTGAGGTCCTCGCTCCACTGCGGAAGGTCCTTGATCAGCATGGGATATGGACAGGGGCCTGGACAGTGTCACTAAAATTGGGGGTGCAGGGAAATGTTGTTCAACATCTGCCCTGTTCAGCCTTTCTGGGGAGGGACAGGCTGACCATTTTTTACCAGGGTCAGCCTAAAGTGTGCAATAAATGTGGTGACAAGGGCCATTTTGCCTCCACCTGCACCCGCAAGAAATGTTCTTTGTGCCAGGAGCTTGGCCATTTGGCTAAAGACTGTACTGACATTCGGTGCAATTTGTGCCAAAAACTTGGTCACCCCTACAGTCAATGCCCGGAGGCATTACATAACCTGCCAGGGTTGGAGGCTGAGCTGCAGAGGCTGGATAAGGAGGATGAGGCCACTGAAACTCTTGTTGTCCCTCCTGTGTCTGTGACATCTGTTTCTGTTCCCCCTAGTGATGTGGTCCCTGAGATTGTCCCTCCTGTGTCTGTGACATCTGTTTCTGTTCCCCCTAGTGATGTGGTCCCTAAATCTGTCCCTTCTGTGTCTGTGACATCTATTCGTAGATCCTCCAGACTGGCGGAGGCTGCTGGGGGGGCAGGTTTAGCGGATCTTCCCACTCAGCCTCCAGTCCCTGCCCCTCGGCAGCGCAAGCGTGGTCAGGGGAATGTGGGGGGTGCTGGATGGGGGTGGGGCTGATGGAAGGGTGTCCGTACCCCATGTTTCACATTCCGTTGATGGGGATTCGGATGAGGAGGGGTGGGAGACGATCAGAAGGAAGAAAAAAAAAGAAGAGAAAGGCTAGAAAACCAGTCGTCTCTTCCTCAGAGTCGGATCCAAGAGGGGTTCCCCTTGGTAACACCTTTTCTGTGTTGTCGGGTGATGAGATGTCTTTGTCTTCCTCTTTTTCATCTATGGATGAGGGGGAGTCACGTAGTTTGAAGAGAGCGGTTTCTGGTGATGAGAGTGTGGTGAAGGTCAAGAAACGACTACCCCAATCATCCTGATGGCAGTTCCCCCTCCGATAAAGGTGGCGACCATTAATGTCGCCAGCATTAAATCTGCAAGAGCTCGTGATATGGCCTTATTTTTGCTCAGCGAGTTTGATGCCGAGATTTTATTTTTGCAAGAGACCTGGCTCCATACTTTGGCCGATGTCCATCTGGCAAAAAGGGAGTGGAGATGCGGTCCCTCCTTTTGGTCTCTTGCGGCTGAGCCCTGCAGCGGAGTTGCGGTACTTTTTAAAACCGATATGGTAACGTGCCGGCGGGTATTTGAGGTAGAAATAGGTAGATGCATGGTGTTGGACGTTTCTGTTAGGGGGCATGACCTGCGCCTGATCAATATCTATGGGCCGCAGTCAAGGTGGGGCAGGAAATGCCTCCTCACAGAGATCAAGCCCTTCCTTTTTACGTCCCAGCAGGTTGTCTTTGGAGGTGACTTTAACACCATCATTAGGCCTGAAGACAGGAGAGGCTCCATAGACAGGCTGGGATACGATAGCGTTTTTCTTAGAGGTATGGTGAGACAAGCAGGCCTGGTAGATGTGCATATTAAGCACTGCCCTGGCAGCACGGGATTCACATTTCAGAGAGGGAATAGTCAGAGTAGGATAGATAGGTTTTTTTTAAAGGAGAACTCTGCTTTCTCGGCTCCTGAGTTGAGGGCGGTGGAGTTCTGACCACTGTATGCTGTCTGTGACTCTGAATGCCTCGGACACTCCACCCAGGGGAAGGGGTACCTGGAAACTGAATTCGGCTCTCCTGGAAGATGTAGAGGTAAGACAATCCTTTGAGGATTTTTTTCAGGCACAGGTTTCTATTCTGGACTTTTGCAGCAGTAAGTCAGAGTGGTGGGAGCTTGTGAAACAAAGGGCAATTGGACTTTTCAAGGCCATAGGTAAGAAGAAGCAGCTTGGTATGTACATTGCCTACCAGCATTTGCGGAGGAAGCTTGATCGTCTTGTCTCGTATGGAGGAGATCCAGGGGAGATCTCTGAGGTGAAGTTTCTTCTTAGGAAGTGTCAATACGACCGGCGTGCCTCCTTGGTCCTGGAGAGGGATTATGGAAAATATCACTCGCCCGATCCTTACCAGAACTGTAAGCAAGGCATAGCAGTTAAGACGGTCATAGGCCTGAGGGATGGTACGGGTTCCCTGGTGAAGTCCAGATCAGGGATCCTGGAGATCTTCAGATCATATTACGCTGACCTTCTGGGAAGAAAGGACCTTTGTCGGGACAAGATGGAAAGCTTTCTGGATTCTACTCCAGGACTGGGAAATGGTACATTGCCTTTGATGAATTTGACAGAACCAATTTCAGCGGATGAGGTAGTTCATGCTATAGACAAGCTGGCTACCAAAAAATCGCCTGGGCCAGATGGGTTGACAGCTGAATTCTACAAGTGTTTTAAGTCCATTCTGGCTCCCTTTTTAGCAGAGGTTTATAACAGCTGTCTAGAAGAGGGTTCGCTCCCTCCCTCCATGAGGCAATCCGCTGTGATTCTTCTGTCAAAAGGTAAAGACCCCTCAATGATTGAGAACTGGCGCCCCATCAGTCTTCTCAATGTTGATAGAAAGATCTTGGCGAAGATTCTTTTTTGGCGCTTGTCGTCAGTGGCAGGCGATTTGTTGTCCAGTCATCAGCACTGCTCAGTCCAAGGTAGAAGCACCTTTTCAGCGATTTTAGCTGTCCGGGAGGCTTTGGAACGATGCAGGGCTGCCGGATGGAGAAAGTACTTGCTGGCACTTGATCAGGCGAAGGCTTTTGATAGAGTCAATCACGAGTACCTGTATTTGCTACTTGGTAGATACGGCCTGCAGGGGAGGTTTATAGATTGTCTGAAGACATTATATAGAGGGGCTGAGAGCTTCCCACTGGTTAATGGTTGGGTTGGACGGCCTTTTGAGGTTGGCTCTGGTGTGCGCCAGGGATGTCCTCTGAGCCCCCTGCTATATGTATTCGCAATCGACCCCTTCAGAAAAAGGCTAGAGTGTGGATCGTTGTGCGGGGTGCCTTTGGGCATTGCTGGTGTGCCGCCCTTGAAGGTCGTGGCCTATGCCGATGATGTGTCTGTTATTGTCTCTGGGACGGAGGAGGCGCAGGAGGTGGTCTCTATGATAGAGCAGTACACGGAGGCCTCTGGTTCTAAAGTCAACCATGAAAAGAGTGAAGTTTTCTGGATGGGTAAGGAGGGTGAAAGCTTCGAACTTCCGGATGCCTTCCCAGAGCCCCAGCAGGAAATTAAAGTGTTGGGCATCAAATTTGGTCCTGGTGACTATGGTCATCGAAATTGGGAAAGCAGGTTGGTGTGTGCCAATGCCAAAGTAGCAAGCTGGAAGAAATGGAGGCTTTCCTTGAGGGAGAGGGTTGACTTGATCAAAACGTACCTGGTCCCAATCTTTTTATATGTCAGCTTCGTCTGTATCTTGCCATCATCTGTCTATGCAAGGGTGTACAGCTGTTTTTTCCAACTGTTATGGGGAAATAGGCTGAACCTGATCAAACGCAATGTAACTTACCTGTCTAGGCGGGAGGGTGGCCTAGGAATGGTCAACCCAATAGTTTTCTTTTCTCTGCTCTTTTTAAAGTACAATCTTGGTAACATGCTAGCAGAGAACCCGCCAGGATGGGTGGGTATTTTTCAGTCTTGTTTTAGGCCTTTTCTGCGATGCTGGGAAGATGGCGGGCCAGTGAAAAGTCTGAGAGTCCAACATGGCAAGCTCCCGGCTTATGTTGCCCCGTGTCTGAAAATACTTCGGCAGTGGCAGGTGACAGTGGAGGATATCAAGTCCCTCCCCAGGAAGCTTCTGGAGAAGAGAATTTTGAGCTTGGCTTTCAGTGTGTCACTGGCCTTAAGGGATTGCCCAGGCTCTGTAATGAGGGAGGGATTGCGTTTAATCAATTTAGAAAGAATGCCTCTGAAGTTTAGGGATCAAGCCTGGCTCGCTTTCCATGGAAGGCTCTATGTGAGAGGGAACCTGAAGAATCACTCTGTAGATGATCGGGATTGTCCTAGAGCGGAGTGTGTTGGTAAAGTGGAGTCTATGGACCACTTTTTGCTGCAGTGTCCCTTTAACATAGAGGTGTATAAAAGGGTGGGGAGGGCTCTAGGCATTCCCTTTTTCTATCGCATGAGTTATGCGGAGTGGGTGTACGGGGCATTCCCGACTTGCTGGGATTTTGATTTCAATACACTTTTTCTAGTTAGTATAGTTGTCCGTTACTTCACATGGAATGCACGGTGCCAGATTACCCTGCGGAAGAAAGTCCTCTCTGTCGAGGTGGTGGTGCACGATATTCTGGGTGAGGTTGGGAAAATTCGGGGTCTTGAGAAGGGCAGGGAACCTCGGGCGGTCTGGAAAAGGGCGTGGAGGAATATCAGACCTGCCTTTGGTGAGCTGCCCGTCTCTGAGTGAGGAGTTCTTTTCCTTTTCTGTCTCTTTCACTCCCTTAGCTTTTGTTGGTTAGTATCTTTTTGAAGAAGGGCTGCATGCATAATGGGTGCGGGTTTGTTTCTTGACCTTGTAGGTTTGTCTGGTGTAGTGGTGTGAGTTGTAGTAGGATTTATTTCACCAGTGGTTACATGATTTTTGCTTTGCTGTAAAGTCTTTTGTTTGAGAGCAGATTTGCTATATTTATTTTCATTTATGTAAATATGTATATATTTATGTATTTTTTATATATAGTGATTTTATGCTTTTTGTTTGCAAGACTTTTAATAAACAAAATTGGGAAGAATGCTCCTTACATTGGTGGTCAGTGGAAGAATGCTCCTTACATTGGTGGTCAGTGGGAAGAATGCTCCTTACATTGGTGGTCAGTGGGAAGAATGCTCCTTACATTGGTGATCAGTGAGAAGAATGTTCCCTTCATTGGTGGTCAGTGGGAAGAATGTCACCTTCATTGGTGGTCAGTGGGATATTGTCTTTGTAGTTTGGGTCACATAAATCATAAATAGCTGGGCACTCACAGATAAATCGAATGATTTGCTCATTATCCAAGACGTCTCTTTTTTTACCTGTTTGGAGCACATTGTTCCTGAGGGAATAACCAGGAAGTGAATGTGTGGTGGAAAAATGTGCTTGAGAGGGGCTACTATGCTGAAAGGATTGGGTGGGACAAGGGTTACAAAGCTGCTTGTGCTTACAAAGTTGTATTGAAATCGGACTGAAATTGTGTCTATATTATTCAGGTACGATTTGCATGGTACTTGAGGGTTTAACATTGAGGTCTATGGACATCAACTCGCATGGAAGTTGTACCAAAGTAGTGCAGGGACTACTTTGAAGTCGGCACGACCTAAAGTCATGCCAGTATGAATGGTGTTCATTGGAAATCATGGAGAATGACTTGTCATACGATTTTGCAGTCCAAAATCGTGAGACAAGTCGTATAAGTGTGAAAGGGGACTAACCCTTACATATGGACTTGACACATATACACTTCTGGCAATCACTATTAATGTAGTTTATTGTTTATGGCACGGCTTTGTTCCTATTTTCTATATGACATTAAAGCTGCAAG
The DNA here is from genome assembly GCF_905171775.1 of Rana temporaria. Taxonomy (NCBI): domain Eukaryota; kingdom Metazoa; phylum Chordata; class Amphibia; order Anura; family Ranidae; genus Rana; species Rana temporaria. The sequence continues at coordinate 71,549,114 of NC_053495.1, forward strand.
CAGTTTTAAATGACTTTTATTCCTTTAGAAATGTCATATTGTCCAGGGATGGTTCTAAACACGGGAAACACATGCCACTTTACAGGCATGCTGTAGACACCCCCCAGGCACGATATTTAAAGGAATATTTCACTTTTTTTTAAGCATTAAAATCACTGCTCCCGGAAAAAACGGCCATTTTAAAACTTTTTTTGCATTGATACATGTACCCTGGGGCAGGACCCGGGTCCCCAAACAAAACTTTTTAGGACAATAACTTGCATATTAGCCTTCAAAATTTGCACTTTTGATTTCTGACGTTCGAGTCCCATAGACTTTAACAGGGTTCGAAAGTTCGCACAAACTTTCGGTCCGTTCGAATGTTCTGATGCGAACCAAACCGGGGGGTGTTCGGCTCATCCCTACTGGAGAAACACAATAACCTGGCAAACAGGAAGTGCAGAGACATGCATTGCAAGTGCAGAGACATGGCTTAAAACAGGAAGTTATGGGAGGAGCAAAGAGTTCAAAGTTCAGCAGAAATCAAGGCACAAGGCACGGTTGTCTAAGGCCCCGTACACACGACCAAACATGTATGCTGAAACTGGTCCGCGGGCCAGTTTCAGCATACATGTTCGGTCGTGTGTGGGCGCGAGCGGGCCGAATTCCAGCAAACATTTGCCCGCCGGGCCTTTTCCCAGCGGGCAAATATTCCTGGACGTGTTTTAAAACCGTCCGCTGGAATCCTGCCCGCTCGGACATGAACGGTCGTCAGTACAGACCTACCGTACATGTCCAGGCGCCCGCCGTCCCTCGCATGCGTCGAATGACTTCGACGCATGCGTGGAAGCCTTTAAATGGCAGGCCCGCCCACGTCTCCGCGTCATCGTCGCGGCGACGACGCAGACACGCCCCGCGTATTGTTTACGCGCGGACTTCTGTACGATGGTGTGTACAACCATCGTACAGAAGCCCTCTGGCAGACATGTACGGTGAAAACGGTCTGACGGACCGCTTTCACCGTACATGTTTGTTCGTGTGTACCCGGCCTAATGGATCAGCCAGGAAGATAGGCAAATCTGTTTATGGGTACTTGGAAGCACCTGTTTAGTAACGGTAAGATCGGCCTTGACCTTCTATTTTGGAAAAGGTACATTGATGACTGCCTCTTTATATAGGGTGGGACTGAAACTTTGCTGCAAGAATTTATTAAACAGCTGGAGAAAGTGATCTGCAACACAGGAGGCACAGAGCTTCATTACCACGATCTGCTATAGACAAGCCCGGACTGGTACAAAAATAGGCCTGGGCAATTTAGGCTGAGCAGCCAATTTTTCAGCAACCGCCTGTTCACGAGGGCGATCAGTGACGGGATAATCGCGCAGTCGATCCTCCTCACTATAATGTAATGGGGCACTGTGAAATAAAGGTGACTGCACTGTAATGATTACAGCCCCCCTTTACAGTGCAGTTCCCTTTTCATCACAGTGCCCCTACCAATCACCAACAGTTATTTTCCAACATTTTTCTGTTTCACCTTATCCTCTTAATTTGTCTATTTCTCCCACTCATTTCTTCCTTTTTTACTATTCTTATTTCTCTATCTTTATCCTTTTTTATTTTTCTCTTATTTTCCTCTCCTTTGTCTCTTTTTTCTCCTTTTTCTCTCTTTCTCTTTATATATCCCCCTTTTTCTCTATCAGTTCTACTTTACTCCTTCCCCTCTTCTTCCCCCTTTCTTATCTCCTTTTTGCCACCATTCATCTTTATCTATTTACACTTTCCTGTGTCCTCCATTACTCCGTTCACTGCCTTTTCCCATTTACCTGTTTTCCTTCTGTGTCTCCTTTCCTTGTCTCCCAATCTGATGGCTTCACTTCTCACGTGTACCGTCTCCTTCAGTTTGGAAGGAAGTAATCTGCCTAGGTGGGCGGGGTTTCCTGACATCATCCGTTTCCATGACCTCAGCGGCCCCAGCCCTGGCAGCTTCCGTTGCCTAGCTATCGTCGGCCGCAGAGCGCCTGTGTGGACAGCGATCACTGTTTTGATTGGATCTGACATGCTGCCTAGCAACTATGGATCACTGCACTCACACAGCGTGAGTCACGCTGTTCCGTGTACAGATCTCCGGCTCCTCCTGCCCCTGGAGAGGAGACATAGGCACGGCCACACAGTGGAAGGTGAGCGGAGACCCCGGTCTGTGTTAACCCTCTCCAGGCCGTGGCAGTCATCAACAGGCATCAGACCACGGCCCAGAGGTTGAGCCCGGCGGCCTCGATCCACCGGGCAAATCCCCGGTGTGCCCTATGGCCAGTCCGGGCCTGGCTATAGACAATTCTGGGATCTTGTTTGTGAGTCATACTGAATGTGAAAGAGCTGTGGCTGCATGTATTGATCAGACAAATCAAGAGAGGTATGTTTTGTACCTGGTAAAAGTCTCTGTATCGCACACTGAGATTGTTGTTATAAGAGCTGATCTGTGAGTAGGGATGGGCGAACAGTTCGGCTCGAGCATAAGTTCGGGCCAAACTTTGGTTTTCAGGTGTTCTAACGAACACCGAACAATATGCTGAGTTTGGGGAAAATTTGAAAGCCGCGGAACCCCGTTAAAGTCTATGGGACACTAACATGAAAAATCAAAAGTGCTCATTTTAAAGGTTTATATGCATTGTATTGTCATAAAAAGTGTTTGGGGACCCGGGTCCTGCCCCAGGGGACATGTATCAATGCAAAAAAACAGCCGTTTTTTCGGGAGCAGTGATTTTAATAATGCTTAAAGCGGAGGTTCACCCAAAAAACAAGTATCTAACATTACATTCAGTATACCTCAAACATGTACAGTATAACGGTGTTTTTTTTTGAGGGGGGTGTACATACTGTATTATCTGTATTTTCCTCCTGGCTTCCGGATACTCGCTCCTGCGGGACTGGGCGTTCCTGTGCAGTGCCGCAATGTCATCTGGGACTTCGCCCATATGATTGACGTGCCTGAGAAAAACTCCCACCGGCGCATAAGGCGCGTCACGGCTTTCCGAAAGTAGCCGAACCGCGAGTCGGCTCTATACGGCGCCTGCGCAGTCAGCTCTACACGGCTCCTAGTCGGTGCGCAGGCGCCATATAGAGCCGACTCGCGGTTTGGCTACTTTCGGAAAGTAGTGACGCGCCTTATCCGCCGGGGGGAGTTTTTCTCAGGCACGTCAATCATATGGGCGAAGTCCCAGATGACATTGCGGAACTGCACAGGAACGACCAGTCCCGCGGGAGCGAGTACCCGGAAGCCAGGAGGAAAATACAGATAATACCGTATGTACACCCACCCAAAAAAAACACCGGCATACTGTACATGTTTGAGGTATACTGAATGTAATGTTAGATGCTTGTTTTTTGGGTGAACCTCCGCTTTAAAGTGAAACAATAAAAGTAAAAAAATATTCCTTTAAATTTCGTACCTGGGGGGTGTCTAAAGTATGCCTGTAAAGTAGCGCATTTCCCCTGTGTTTAGAACAGTCTCTGCACAAAATGAGATTTCTAAAAGGAAAAAAACTCATTCAAAACTACTCGGGGCTATAAAGAATTGTCGGGTCCCGGCAATACAGATAAAAGTCATCTAAAAAAACGGCATGGTTCCCCCCCAGTCCATTACCAGGCCCTTTGGGTCTGGTATGAATATTAAGGGAAACCCAGAACCAAAAAAAAATGTGTGGGGGGGTCCCCCCAAATTCCATACCAGGCCCTTCAGGTCTGGTATGAATATTAAGGGAAACCCAGAAAAAAAATGTGTGGGGGGTCCCCCCAAATTGCATGCCAGGCCCTTCAGGTCTGGTATGGATATTAAGGTGAACCCTGCAGCAAATTTAAAAACAAATGTCATGGGGTTCCTCCCAAAAATCCATACCAGACCCTTATCCGAGCATGCAACCCAGCAGGCCGTAGGAAAAGAGGGGGGATGAAAGAGCTCCCCCTCCTCCTGAACCGTGCAAGGCCACATGCCCTCAACACCGGGAGGATGTTCCCATGTTGATGACGACAAGGGCCTCATCCCCACAACCCTTGGCCGGTGGTTGTGGGGGTCTGCGGGCGGGAGGCTTATCGGAATCTGGAAGCCCCCTTTACCAAAGGGGACCCCAGATCCTACCCCCCATGTGAATTGGTATTTTTTTTTAAATCACAGTAGACAGCTGGGACGAGTCCTTTATTAAAAAAAGAAAAAAAAATCCAGCGATTTAATCCATTCACAATCGAGGATACGGAGGAAAAAAAATGCTGACTCGATCCTGCCTCCATGGGAGGCACCTGCCGTATGATGATATTTAACAGCTGTCATGGTGAGAGAGCGTCATTCGGCGAGTGCCTGTCATGGAGGGAGGATCGTGTCGGCGTTGATTTTCTTTCTCCGTATCCTCCGCAGAGTGGGTTTTTTTTCTCCGTATCCTCCGCAGAGTGGATTTACATCGCTGGAATTTTTTTTATCATTTTTATATTTTTAATAAAGCTGTGTACTCTGGTTTTTAACACTTTTTTTGTGAAATGGTAGGGGTACAATGTACCCCGTTAACAATTCACATGGGGGGGCCGGGATCTGGGGGTCTTCTTTGTTAAAGGAACTTCCAGATTCCGATAAGCCCCCTACCCGCAGACCCCCACAACCACCGGGCAAGGGTTGTGGGGATGAGGCCCTAGTCCCCATCAACATGGGGACATCCTGGTATGGTTCAGGATTGGGGCGCTCTCTCGTCCCCCCTATTTTCCTGCGGCCTGCCAGGTTGCGTGCTCGGATAAGGGTCTGGTATTGATTTTGAGGGGGACTCCTACGCCAGTTTTTTTTTATTTGGTGCAGGGTTCCCCTTAATATCCATACCAGGCCTGAAGGGCCTGGTAATGGACTGGGAGGGGAGGGACCAATGCAGTTTTTTTCAATGACTTATCTGTATTGCCGACAATTCATTATACATGCGAGTAGTTTCAAATTACTTTTTTTTCCTTTTGAAATGTAATTTTGTGCAGGGACTGTTCTAAACATGCGCTACTTTACAGGCTTACTATAGACACCCCTCAGGTACGAAATTTAAAGGAATATTTTATACTTTTATTGTTTCACTTTAAGCATTATTAAAATCACAGGCGTTTTTAAACCTTTTTTTTTTTTGCATTGATACATGTCTCCTGGGGCAGGACCCGGGTCCCCAAGCACTTTTTATGACAATACCATGCATACAAGCCTTTAAAATGATCACTTTTGATTTTTCATGTTCGTGTCCCATAGACTTTAATGGGTTTTGTGTGTTCGAACACATTTTTTGCCTGTTCAGCAAGTTCTGGTGCGAACCGAACTGGGGGGTGTTCGGGCCATCCTTATCTGTGAGATGGACAGACCAGAAATCTTCCCTGTTGTAAGTGAAACAAACATTTATTCATTCATTAATCAGAAGTTCAAAAATAACTAATTTGTCAGGTAGACAGAGCAAAAACATTTCCTGTTGCTAGAAAACATTTATCCATTCAACAGTATTACTGGTTTGATCTAGGAGAAGTTTCTCCTTAAAAATGCTTACACCTCAGTCAGGGGCGTACCAACAGTGGGGCGGGAGTGCGGTCCGCCCTGGGTGCCACACATTGGGGGGATGTCAGTGGCATATCTAATGGGGATAGCGGTCCACCTCTGGGTCGAGTGACACCACTTACCGATGGTGTGGAGAGCCCTGGCAGTTCCCTATGGGATTTTTTTTTTTCAGTCAGATCACCCCCTGCGCTGCGGCAGCAATGGTCTGATCTGTATTTCCCACCTCACTCCTCCCACCACTGCTGCACTGCCGAGCCAGGCCTGTTGCTATTCTCTGCTCGGTCGGCGCAGCTGCTACCGTGTCTTCTGGACCTCCTTAGCTGCTGCCCTGGTGTACCCGAGGCTGAACCAGCCACCCTTCCTGCCAGTGTCCTCCGAGGTGAGCTTGTGATAAGGGGGTGTGGGTTGGCATGGTGTTCGCTGCCCTCAGCTGGTGTGCTGAGAGAAGAGGGTGGGGTGTTTTTTTTCTGCCTGAGAGTCATATTTTGTTTTGACTTTACTTGCTTGCTGTTCCATATTTTGCTTGTTGTTTTTCCAATGCAGCTTTGAAAATGCCTGCTGGATTCCTGTGCAACTCCATGCGGTGCAATTTTCAGCTCATTCATTTAACTGGGATGAAATCACATTGGATTGCACAAAAATGTAATGCACACACTACTTTTTCAAAAGCGTACTGCACCAAATTGCATGGTACTATGGTACCATGAGATCTGGGGCAGGCAAAAGCACTGCAGTTGTGATCTGTGTTAGAGGTGTCCTTAGAAAAATATATAAACACCTGCAGGAGATCACATACCCAGTGCATTTTGAACGCAAAATGGGAAACGCACACGGAACATGGATTTCCTGCACCACCTTCTGGTATAAACAAGCCATTAAAGTGATACAAAAGGTTTGTTAAAAAAAAACAAATAATAACAAACATATCAAACTTCCCTCCACTGTAGCTCGTTTTGCACAGAGTGGCCCAGAACACCCTCTTCTGGGGGTTACCTTGCGGGCACATTCCTGATTCATTCATTCATTCATTCGGCGTCCATAGATGGCAAGTGTATGACTTGGCCCCACCCCCAGCACTCGCATCATTGGATTTGATTGACAGCAGCGGGAGACAATGACTGCGCTGCTATCGATCTATCTAATCAAAGCCGGGACTCCATGGAGAGGAGGACAGCGCGTCCCCGCCAAGGAGATGAAGGGATTCAGGTAAGTAAAATTGGGGGGGGGGGGGGGGGCGACTGCCAGTTTTTTTTCCACCTTAATGCATAGGATGCATTGAGGTGAAAAAACACAAAGGTTTACAACAACTTTAATTAATTCAATACCAATATCGCTCACAAATTATAACAGTATTTATTTTAGTAGTTCCAATGCTCCCATAATTTTATTTTATTCCTGTTCTACGAATGCATAATACGCTGTAAATGTCATTTTTTCGCAGCAAGGCACATGGAAATAGAGCAGGAGTAAAATAAGGCCATTTGTTAATAACTCCAAGCAATGATGTCAGTGGATGCTATAATTACCTCCACAGCATTGGTGTCAATGGGGGCTGTGCAATGTAAAGGGGTCCATAGGTGTGGGGGCTATGTAATGTAAAGGGGGTCTTCCTACATTTTACCAGCAGTTATAGATGCAATGCTATAGATTTCTCTTAGGTTGCGTATTTTTTTCTACATTTTCTGAAAACGCCCCAAAAGTCTGCATCTTGGGCACACTTTCAGAAAAAAGGAAAATATATTTTTTGGGGGGGGGGGGGGTGACACCATGTTTTACTGCACTAGGTGACACCAGCCCTAGTGACACCACTGGCAGCAGCACAGTGGAGTGGAGTGGAGGCGCTACACGTGATGTCAACGTGCAGTGTCGGGCGGACCCTTTTTGCACTGCAGCAAATGGTGCGTCACTAATAAAACCTTCTTTTCAAAAATAAATAAAATAAAAAACATTCATATAAATAAATTCACTGGAATAATTTTGTTCTTTCCATTATGAGTATTCATTTAGTTTCATGATTACTATTCAAAATAATTGTATATTGTATGAAATCTTACCTGAAGCTCTCAGATCTTGATGGCTGCTAAAGCTGTTTTTTTGATTTGAAGTCTGTGTTGGCTTGTTCACTATAACAAAGCCTTCTTCCACTTCCTTCTCTTGAGCACTAGATTTCCGTTTGTAAAAGCTAAATCTTGATTTCTTAGGAGATTTATTTGTTTGACTCTCTTCAGTATCTTTTCCTGTTTCTTTATTTTTTCTAGCAGCCACTTTTGGAAGGCTGCTTAAATTTACAATTTCTGGTAATTCTTGCTCAATATTAATTAGGTCCTGTAGGTATTTTTCCAGTCTTTTATCTCCTTCAGTTTCCCCCTTATCTCCAGTAGTTGGTGGATTTGGAGTGCCAAATCTTAACATTTCACCTGGAGCGAGACTCCTTCCCACCACCAATGAATATTTGGGATTTATAAGCTTACGAGCCACAGTAGATGAACGTGGCCTGGTACCCACCATGGGACTAGGTCGCACATCAGGTAAGGAAAGCTCTTTGTAAAGATTCACTTCCTCTGATATTGCATAGAGTTCACGAAATTCAATGTCGAAAGGCTCAGTGTATTGTCCAGACAAGAATGTCATAATGTTGCGATCAACTCTTAATGATGACCAGGTAAACCTATTAAGCAAGTTTTAACATTAGAACGGTTTGTTAATGTCATAAAAATATTGCTAACAAAGCCAAACATTTGCAGTTCTGTTCTAGAGTAAATATTGACTATTCACAATTTTTGTTTTTTTCAAAAAGCATTCCATCAGTTAAAAACACTTGTAGCACTATTCTTAAGGAGCCGCTGGTTAAAGATAGGTCCTTTGTACTTTGCCTTAACCCCCTCAGGGGCCTTAGCCCCTCTGTCACACCAGGTTGAGCAAAAAAGCAAGTAGTCACAGCAAATAATTCCTATCACCAGGGCCGGACTTACCATTGGGCTTGACTGGGCTCAAGCCCATGGGCCCCCGCCCAATGTTTTTTTATATATATATAAAAATATATATATATTTTTATTATTATTATTATTATTATTATTATTATTATTAAAGGGCCCAGAGGTCTCCAGGGCCCCCGGATGGCAACCCCTTTTTTTTTTATAAAACATTTTTAATTTTTTTTTATACATATATTTTTTTTATTAAAGCTTGGGTTCCAACCACAATTAGCATTTTTTAAATGTATGTCCTTTCATCCTGCATTTTTATAATATAAATCCGGCCACTTACTATTTTACAATCCGCCGCCGATCCGCATAGATATTTAAAAAAGATAGTTTATAAAACTATGTCTATAGTAATTTTGCTTGTGGGCATTGTGAAGCCTACAAGCATTTACTTCCTGGAAGTCTTGGATGGGAAGTGATAATTGGACAGCGCACTGCATCCTGGGAAATGATGACACACATTTCCCAGGAGCATTAGAGGGAGATGTCAGAATCATAGGCGATTATAAAGGCAGATTTCGTGGAACCGCATAGCAACAGGCATTTCCAGATGAGTAAAAACATTTTTTTTTTCCTTTAGGTCCAATGAGCACAATAATGAAAAAAAAAATGGGATGGAAACTCCACTTTAAAAGGGCTCAGAGGTCCACAGGGCCCCATGTGGCAACCCCCCCTTTTTTATTTATTTTTATAAATGTTTATTTTTGTTTATATTTTTTTATTTTTTATTCAAAGGCCCAGAGGGGCCCAGAGGCCCCAAATGGCAACCTCTCGTTTTTTATGTATTTTTTATTTTATTTTTTATTTTATTTTTTATTAAAGGGCCCAGAGGTTTCTTTTTTCTTTTTTTTAAAGGGCCCAGAGGTCCCCAGGGTGGGATGGCTACCCCCTTTTTTATATATACTGTATATATATTTTTCTCAATTTGCGGCAGCCGCCCCCGCTTCTCAATTTCAGGCGGCAGCACCCCCCCCCCCCCAGTTCTGCTCCAGGGGGCCCATGCCTTAAGCTGTGTAAGGGGTAGAGTTGCCACCTTTTCTTCAAGCCAAACCCGAACACAGGGCACATTTTTTTTCCTAGTATACACAATAGGATTATAAAAGACCTGGGGCACCTTTGGGTGCCTCAAGGAGAGTGGTAATGCAGCGCGCTGCGGCAAACAGTGGGTGTGGCCAAACTGCTCTTGCTCATGGCTCCCCCTCAGTGATGCCAAACCTGCCCCCAGACAGCGGCCCGCATCTCCCGAATGGCAACAGATGTTTGTGTGGCTTCCCTTAGTTACTTGGGGAGCCACAGCCCAGTCTAAATAATGTGTCCGGGTTTCAGGCAGACTGAAACCCGGACACAAGATCCCAAACCCGAACTGTCCGGGTGATTCCTGGACAGGTGGCAACCCTAGTAAGGGGGCCCCAAAATTCCTGATGGCGGCCCTGCCCATACCTCCCAACACGCACGGATTCTGCGGGACTCTCCCGCACAGACAGCTTCTTCCCGCAGTCCTGCGAAAGGGTTAATTTTCCCCGACTGCAAGAGGAGGCAGCACGGAAGCAGGAGGAACCGGAGCGGTGTGTGGAGGACTGTGGCTGCTGAAGGGAAGAAAGCCGACAGCCGGGCTAATGACAGTCTGTGGCCCCGGCTGTCGGCACAGGTGAGAGGCACTCCCCCCCCACTCAACAATTGCAAAACCCCCCCAGGAGGTACCGGAGCGGTGTGTGGATGTCTGCTGAAGGGAAGAGAGCCGACACATTCTGTGCACAGGTGAGAGGCACCCCCCCGGCTCAACATCTTCGACCCCCCCAATTCTCGGCTCCAGGGGGCCCCTTCAACACTCAAGCCCAGGGGCCCCCACCACCCTAAGTCCTGCCCTGCCTATCACCCAATAATAGTGCTGGCTAGGGGAGGGTCGTATAATACAATGTTAACATCACAAAAGGGGAAGAGAAGTAAATAAAGAACAATGCCTCCATCATACTGTTGTAGCCCATTGAAAAAAAAAATAAAGAAAAAACCGAGGCTAAAGATATGCACCATTAATTTGGTCAGATATAGTTCAGTCCCCAACTGCATATACAAAAAATATTCCAATCCACGAAGATTGAAAACAAGAGGGACTATATGACCACGCTGATAGTTGTAGTTCAGGGGTTGACAAATTTGCTTGGAATCTAGGAGCCAGCTAAAAAAGTTAGGAGCCAGAAAACGCATCCCGTCCCGATGAGCTTGCACGCAGAAGCGAACACATACGTGAGCAGCGCCCGCATATGTAAATGGTGTTCAAACCACACATGTGAGGTATCGCCACGATTGGTAGAGCCCTCCTCTGTAACTCAAAACATGCAACCTGTAGATTTTTTTAAACGTCGCCTATGAAGATCTTAAAGGGTAAAAGTTTGTCGGCATTCCACGAGCGGACGCAATTTTGAAGCGTGACATGTTGGGTATGAATTTACTCGGCGTAACATTATCTTTCTTTAGCTGGTAAGATAGCGCAGGGGGCTAATGCTCCTTTGCAGCAGTCTGTGATTGCCTGTGTCCCAAGGGTGCAGGTTCGATCCCGGCGGGGTCCACTCAGCCTTTCATCCTTCCGAGGTCGGTAAAATGAGTACCATTGAGTTGGGTAATAATGTCAACCATTATCAGCGCTTAGATACATCGGCAACGGTGTAATTGGCGCTATATAAGTGTAAGCATTATTATTTCATAATATTAAAAAAAATGGGGATAACTTTACTGTTGTCTTATTTTTTAATTAAAAAAAGTGTAATTTTTTCCCAAAAAGGTGCGCTTGTAAGACAGCTGCGCAAATACGGCATTACAGAAAGTATTGCAAAGGTCGCCATTTTATTCTCTAGGGTGTTAGGATAAAAAATATATATAATGTTTGGGGGTTCTAATTAGAGGGAAGAATATGGCATTGAAAAATAGTGAAAAATGACATTAGAATTGCTGTTTAACTTGTAATGCTTAACTTGTAATACAAAGAAAGAAAAAAAGAAAAAGCGAAACCTGCGCGTATGAAAGGTGAATGTGAGGAAGGTGAATGTGAACAGACTGCTGCCCCCCCTAAAACATGTTTACCAAGGCAAACAGAAATACATATATAAACAAAGAGGATGGGGGTAGTGGCGCTATCTGTGTGTACCCTGTATGACCAGGGTGTGATCTGGCTGAAAAGCCTGTGAGTATCCTAACGCCAATCAGCGAGGATCATAAGTGGATAACACAAAATAATATAATGAAGTGAAACCGAATGGCCACTAGATGGCAATACTGATGGTTCTGTGATCTGACTAAAAAAGTCAAAATAATTAGTGCTTATGCACTAAGAGTGTGACCAGCTGATTAATAACAGCTTATAAAACAATAATATTCAATTTAAATGTATAAGCCACTGTGTAGGGTGAGTGGTTCTATTCAGTGAACCAGTGAACATATGTGAAATATGTTAGCCACAGGTGTCAGCAAACCTAATATGCGAAGTAAACAATATTAGAACGCACCTGGAGCGCACGCCGCTCTACAGCTCAGTCACAAGCGCCGGACTGTTAGTGCGTTGTGGGAACACTGCTGGATTTGCAGACTTTGTTTTTACATCCCACGGCTGGGATTTTTTACTTTCATATTTTCATTTTATTATTTAGCCCCTGTTAGTTTTTGTATTCTTGTCACTTCATTTTAATTTTATTTTTGCTGGCACTGCCAATAAAACCTAGCCCATAGGCTATTTCAAAACTTACTACGCTATGGGAGTTTCTGTCCTTTTTTCTGGAGGTATACAAAGATAACTACCCAGTCCTACTTTGGAATAAAGGGAACGCCGGGAAATCCAGTGCCTAGAGGTCCAAGCTGTGGAAAATCAAGTTTGTCCACCAAGCAAGTCACTGAGATGGCACCCTTTTGAATGAACTGTTTAAGCTGTCATTTACCTACTGTTACAAGTTGGAAGGACTTTGTTCTATACTCATCTTTCAACAGATTTACTATTACATTATTATTTCAATATATTTAGCATACCACTTCCTGCTGGTATCTGCGGATGATATACTATATATTTTTTGGCTTATGATTGCCGACTTATTAAGCAACTCAGATGACACCCTCTGAATGAACTGGTTTATGCTGTTGTTTAATGTCACAAGTGCCTATGACCTTTTTTGATTTATTTATTTATTTAACAGATGGTTGTCAAATTATATTGTTTACTTCGCATATTAGGTTTGCTGACACCTGTGGCTAACATATTTCACATATGTTCACTGGTTCACTGAATAGAACCACTCACCCTACACAGTGGCTTATACATTTAAATTTAATATTATTGTTTTATAAGCTGTTATTAATCAGCTGGTCACACTCTTAGTGCATAAGCACTAATTATTTTGACTTTTTTAGTCAGATCACAGAACCATCAGTATTGCCATCTAGTGGCCATTCGGTTTCACTTCATTATATTATTTTGTGTTATCCACTTATGATCCTCGCTGATTGGCGTTAGGATACTCACAGGCTTTTCAGCCAGATCACACCCTGGTCATACAGGGTACACACAGATAGTGCCACTACCCCCATCCTCTTTGTTTATAACTTGTAATACAAACGGCCACCACCAGATGGCGCCAGCTCACATCTGGTGGTAATAACTTGTAATAACAACGGCTCACCACCAGATGGCGCCAGCTCACAAAAAAAAAAACAATACATAGATTCATGCATTTTACAGGGCACAGTGGCAGCATTTTACAGGGCACAGTGGCGAAAATTGATGGGCACAGTGGCAGCATTTTACAGGGCATAGTGGAGAAAATTGATGGGCACAGTGGCAGCATTTTACAGGGCACAGTGGCTACAAATGATGGGCACAGTGGCGACAATTGATGGCACAGTGGCGACAATTGATGGCAGGGCACAATGGCGACAATTGATGGCACAGTGGCGACAATTTATGGCATGGCACAGTGGTGACAATTGATGGCACAGTGGCTGCATTTGAATGCACAGTGGCTGCATTTGATGGGCACAGTGGTGACAATTGAGGGGCACAGTGGCGACAATTGATGGCACAGTGGTGACAATTGATGGCACAGTGGTGACAATTGAGGGCACAGTGGCCGTGTTTGATGGCATGGCACAGTGGCTGCGTTTGATGGCACAGTGGCTGCATCGGCATGGCACAGTGGTGACAATTGATGGGCACAGTAGTAACAATTGATGGCACAGTGGCTGCGCCCCCCCCCCAAAAAATGTGAGCACCAGCCGCCACTGCTTCTGGTTCATTGTATGTTCATTAATACTGGAGAGAGTACCAACAATGAAGAGGTTCAACAATATTGTTTTGCATTTCAACATCCACTTCCTCAGACACAATGATCAGAATTTTAAATCTTTTAATTCTACATTAACCGCTTCTCACCTGCACTATAACCAAAAGACGGCTAGAGCATGGGCTTACAATGCTAAGAGGGCGTTCCCACGCACATAGGGAAGAATCTGTGATTGCCAAGTTCCTTAAACACAGCCAATCACAGATATTGGTAAATGGCCAATCGCAGCAGCCATTTACCACACGATTGCTGTGTCCAATGACAAGCGATCATAAATGTAAACACATGAGCTCATCTCCTATTGATGGCCCTCACGCAGAGTTGTAACAGTTTGCTACAGTGCCCATCAGTGCCATCATAGTTACATAGCAGACGTTTTTTGGTTTTCTCATTCCCAGATTAGGGTCTGGAGACCAGAGGCTTCAAAGAGATTCAGGTGGGAGAAGCTTCTATCCCGTCAACATTCTTCCCTGACTGAGGCCCTAAGCCCAATATTTCTGCCTGCTGCCGACTTCCGGCCATCATGCCTCTGCCTGCTGCATGAACTGACCACACCTCTGCCTGATACTTGTGCTATGGACCATGTTCCTGCCTACTACCAGGACCAATATTTTGGCTGTGCTGACAATATCTCTGCCTGCTGCCTGTACTGACCCTGGAATGTATATGGGCAGTATCCTTGCCTGCACTGACTATGGAAAATATTCCTGCCTGCTGCCTGGACAATTCTGTCTGCTGTCACTGACCACGTCCCTGCCTGCTGCCTGAACCAATGCTCTCCTCTGTGAACAACTGCACTACTAAAACCACAGGTAATCTTTTGTTTAACCTTTGCTTAGCAGAAAGTATTTTTGGGTGCAATTCTTGGTATGTGTATGCTATGTGTTAGAGAAAAAAACAGCCTTCAGTAATGTAAGGCCCGGTTCACACCCAATACGATGCGTATCCCAGCAGGGGTTCTGTGCGTCCTGGTTCATTGTTTCAGGTCCGATTAAAGCCCCACTCTTTGGCTGAATTCGGACATGAAATGGACCATAAGACGCACAGGGCTCCTGTGCAAATTTGCGCCAGAGCCGCATCGGAGATATGTGCACCGGCTCCATAGAGAGTCGGTCACAATCTCTTGCTATTCACAATAGTGTGAACCCAGGCTAATAGGTAGTCAGGAAATAAGATGTGTAATTTATGCTCCTATAACGCCTGAAGGCGATACTTGCATTTTGGGCCTCTGTATGTGGCCAGGCTGTGTAAAAGTCCCACATGTGGTATTGCTATACTCAGGAGGAGTATACATTTTGGTATGTACATGCTATGTGTTAGAAATATCTTATAAATGGACAACTTTGTGTAAAAAAATAAAAATGCGTTTACATTTTCTTTCCACATTTTCCAAAAACATAAAAAAAGTTTTGCTCAGAATATACATTGAGGTGTTTTCTTTCCAAAATGTGGTCATTTTGTGAGTAATTCCACTGTCCTGGTGCGTCAGGGCCTTCAAAAGTGTAATAGATAGTGGAGAAATTAGTTGTAATTTATGTCCCTATAACGGCTGTACTTTCACGCTGCATCGTTGATCAAAATAGTAGATTGGTACCAAGGTTTCTCCACTAAATTGTGGATGTCATTAGAAAATGACCAAATATCTCCCGACCTCACATCCCTTCCATGGACACACCCGACACACAGACCCCCTACAGACCTATTACCCCTTGTGACTTCCGCTACGCTGCGAATTTGGACAACTACCTTACCAAAGGTTTATTGTTCTCGAGCCCCAGCCCCTTGACTCCATTATTTGATATCAACTCTTTTCCCCCGAACTTGTGCTCAGTGTAAATTTCTTATGTGGCAAAAATCAGAGGCTCCTTTGAGTCATACGCTTCGTGCTAAACAACCGATTCTCCTACCGGACATGCTCTTTTCCTGCCACAACCCTTCTATGGCTTGGCTTGAACACACTCAATTAACACACTTTATGAACAAAATACCAAACGTCGACGATATGACTAGACTAGACAACAATAAATTTGGCCCAATATTTTTATATATTGTGAAAGATAATGTTACGCCGAGTAAAATGATACCCAACATGTCACGCTTTAAAATTGAGCCCGCTCGTGGCATGGCGTCAAACTTTTACCCTTAAAAATCTAGATAGGCGACGTTTAAAAAATTCTATAAGTTGCATTTTTTGAGCTACAGAGTAGCTCTAGGGCTATAATTATTGCTCTCGCTCTAACGATCGCGGCGATACCTCACTTGTGTGATTTGAACACCGTTTTCATATGCGGGCGCTACTCGCGTATGCGTTCGCTTCTGCGCGCGAGCTCGTCAGGACGGGGCGCTTTAAAAAAATTTTTTTTTGTTTTCTTATTTAATTTTATTGATTTTATTATTTTTTACACTAAAATATAAAAAAAAAAAAAAATGATCACTTTTATTCCTATTACAAGGAATGTAAACATCCCTTGTAATAGAAAAAAAGCATGACAGGTCCTCTTAAATATGAGATCTGGGGTCAAAAAGACCTCAGATCTCATATTTAGGCTTAAATGCAAAAAAAAAAAAAAAAAAAAAAGGAAAATTTGTCATTTAAAAAAATGACAAAAAAAAAATTGTCTCTTTAAGAGGCTGGGCGGGACTGACGTTTTGACGTCACTTCCGCCCAGCAGAGCTATGAGGACGGGTGGGGGCCATCTTGCCCTCACTCAAGTCCTCACTCTCCAGGCGGCAGCATCGGATCTCCTCCGCCGCTACCGACGGCTCCGGTAAGCGGCGGAGGGCGCGGAAAAGCGGCGGGAGGGGGGGCCCCTCTCCCGCCACCGATAACGGCGATCTCGCGGCGAATCCGCCGCGGAGACCGCCGTTATCGTTTACACGGCCGCCCGCTGAAAACATGGATATCTCAGTTGTGGCAGCAGCTGCTGCCGTTACTGAGATATCCATGTTTAAAAAGAGGACGTACATTTACAATAGGCGGGTCTTTAAGTGGTTAAGCATTATTAAAATCATTGATCCCAAAAAAAACATCCGGTTTTTAAAACTTTTTTTTGCATTGATACATGTCCCCTGGGGCAGGACCCAGGTCCCCAAACACTTTTTATGACAATAGTTCGCATATTAACCTTTAAAATTAGCACTTTTGATTTTTCATGTTCGTGTCCCATAAACTTACCAATTTTGTTATTAGCGCTGGATCTATTTTGTATGTGTATATACACTGCTCACATTTTTTTAAGGAACACTTTTGAATCAGAACTCCTGGGATATTGATCTGGTCAGTTAAGTAGCAGAGGGGGAGGGGTGTATACAGAGGGGGTTGTTAATCAGTTTCAGCTGCTTTGCTGTTAATTAAAATTAACAACAGGTGCACTAGATGGGCAATAATGAGATGACCTCCAAAACAGGAATGTTTTTTCAGGTGGAAGTGTCTGACATTTTTTTTCCCTACTCATCTTTTCTGACATTTTTTCACTAGTTTTGCATTTGGCAAGGGTCAGTGTCACTACTGTTAGCACAAAGCGATACTTGGACCCTATAAAGGTTGCACAAGCAGTCCAACTCCTCCAGGATGGCACATTAACACGTGTCAGTGCCAGAAGGTTTGTTGTGTATCCCAGCACACGTGTCTCAAGAGCATGGAGGAAATTCCAGGAGACAGGCAGTTACTCTAGGAGAGCTGGACAGAGCGGTAGAAGGTCCTTAACCCATTAGCATGACTGGTATCTGCTCCTTTGTGTAAGGAGGAACAGGATGAGCACTGCCAGAGCCCTACAAAATTACCTCCAGCAGGCCACTGGTGTGAATGTCTTTGAACAATCAGAAACAGACTTCATTGGGGTGGCCTGAGGGCCCGACGTCCTCTAGTGTGCTCTGTGCCGGACACTGTGGAGCTCGATTAGCATTTTCCATTGAACACCAGAATTGGCAGGTCCACCACTGGTGCCCCATGCTTTTCACAGATGAGAGCAGGTTCACTCTGAGCATATGTGACAGATGTGAAAGGGTTCGGAGAAGCCGCAGAGAACTTTATGCTGCCTGTAACATCGTTCAGCATGACCAGTTTGGTGGTAGGTCAGTGATGGTCTGGGGAGGCATATCCATGGAGGGACGCACAGACCTCTACATGCTACATAATGGCACCCTGACTGTCATTAGGTATAGGGATGAAATCCTTGGACCCATTGTCAGACCCTATGCTGGTGCAGTGGGTCCTGGGTTCCTCCTGGTGCATGACAATGCCGGCCTCATGTGGCAAGAGCATGCAGCCAGTTCCTGGAGGATGCTCACCTGACCTAAATCCAAAAGAACACCTTTGGGACATTATGTTTTGGTCCATCTGGTGCTGCCAGGTTGCACCTCAGTCTGTTCAGGAGCTCAGTGATGCTCTGGGAGGAAATACCCCAGGACACCATCCGTCGTCTCATTAGGAGCATGCCCTGATGTTGTCAGGCATGCATACAATAACTTCGGGGCCATACAAACTACTGAGGACCATTTTGAGTTGTTGCAATGAAATTTCAGCAAAATGGGCTAGCTTGCTGCATAATTTTTTCACTTTGATTTTCGGGGTGTTTTTGAATTCAAGCCCTCTGTAGGTGAATAATTTTCATTTCCATTAAACGATATGCCATCCTTTCATTCCTAACACATTACCCAGTCCATATCAGTATAAATATCCAGCATGAGATTTTTGCCCGTTGAGATCTGATATGTTTTCAAAGTGTTCCTTTAATTTTTTTGAGCAGTGTATCAGGGATAGTGAATGATCTGGTCTATCCGACTGGGATAGTAATGACTCAAATTCTGTATGTGGTCTAGTCATATCGTCGACGTTTGGTATTTTGTTCATAAAGTGTGTTAATTGAGTGTGTTCAAGCCAAGCCATAGAAGGGTTGTGGCAGGAAAAGAGCATGTCCGGTAGGAGAATCGGTTGTTTAGCACGAAGCGTATGACTCAAAGGAGCCTCTGATTTTTGCCACATAAGAAATTTACACTGAGCACAAGTTCGGGGGAAAGAGTTGATATCAAATAATGGAGTCAAGGGGCTGGGGCTCGAGAACAATAAACCTTTGGTAAGGTAGTTGTCCAAATTCGCAGCGTAGCGGAAGTCACAAGGGGTAATAGGTCTGTAGGGGGTCTGTGTGTCGGGTGTGTCCATGGAAGGGATGTGAGGTTGGGAGATATTTGGTCATTTTCTAATGACATCCACAATTTAGTGGAGAAACCTTGGTACCAATCTACTATTTTGATCAACGATGCAGCGTGAAAGTACAGCCGTAGGTCAGGGAGGGCGACACCCCCCTTATTTTTAGGTAAAGCTAAAACGTTAAAGCCAAACCTGGACTTCCTATGTCGCCATATGAAGTTCCGAATAGCCCCGTTGATCGATTGGAAGAACCCACGAGGAGGTGAGTTAGGAATTGCCTGAAAAATGTATAAAACTTTGGGCAGAATGTCCATTTTGACCACGTTCATCCGGCTAAACCAGGAGATGTTTGGTATTGTTCCTAATTTTTACTGACAGTCTAATGAATGGAATGGTACCAGCTGATTGGAGAAAAGACAATATAGCACCAATATTTAAAAAGGGCCCAAAATACATCCCTGGGAATTACAGACCAGTTAGGCCTCGTACAGACGACCGGACAGTCCGCTGAAAACGGTCCGCCGGACCGTTTTCAGCGGACATGTACGGCCGGAGATTTCTGTATGATGGTTGTACACACCATCATACAGAAATCCGCGCGTACACGATACGCTGTGATGAGGCCACGCCGTCGCCGTGCTGATGCCGTGGCGACGTGCGCGGCCCTGGAAGTTCAATGCTTTCATGCATGCGTCGAAGTGATTCGGCGCATGCGAGGGATGGCGGCCGCTCGGACATGTACGGTGAGTCTGTACAGACGACCGAACATGTCCGACAGACAGGATTCCAGCAGACATGTTTCTTAGCATGCCAAGGAACATTTGTCCGCTCAAACGGTCGGGTGGACAAATGTCCACTGGAAACCTGTTCGGTCGGCCGTACACACGACCGAACATGTCTGCTGAAACTGGTCAGCGGACCAGTTTCAGCAGACATGTTCGGTCGTCTGTACGAGGCCTTAGCCTAACATCAATAGTATCTAAGCTCTTGGAGGGGATGATAAGGGACTATATACAAGATTTTAGATGAGAATGGTATCATTAGCAGTAATCATCATGGATTCATGAAGAATCGTTCTTGCCAAACCAATCCATTAACCTTCTATGAGGAGGTGAGTTGCCATCTAGAAAAAGACAGTTCCCCATAAACGTTTACTGTACAAAATAAGGTCCGTTGGCATGGACCAAAGGGTGAGTACATGGATTGAAAACTGGCTACAGGGGCAAGTTCAGAGGGTGGTGATAAATGGGGAGTACTTGGAATGGTTAGGGTGGGTAGTGGGGTCCCCCAGGGTTCTGTGCTGGGACTAATCCCATTTAATTTGTTCATAAACGACCTGGATGGGGCAAGCAGTGCAATCTCCAAAAGGTGTTCTTTTGGAGACGATACTAAGATAAGCGGGCAATAACTTCTCTGCAGCATGTGCAAATTAATGGGGTGGGCAACTACATGGCAAATGAGGTTCAATGTATAAAAATTTAAAATAATGCATTTGGGTGGCAAAAATACGAATGCAATTTATAGACTGGGGGGAGAACCTCTGGAGGAATTTAGGTGGAGGGAAAAGGACCTGGGGGTCCTAGTAGATGATAGGCCCAGCAATGGCATGCAATGCTAAGCTGCTGCTAACAAAGCAAACATAATATTGGCATGCATTAAAAAGGGGATAAACTCTAAAGATAAAATGATAATTCTTCCGCTCTACAACTCTGATCCGGCCGCACCTAGAATATGCTGTCCAGTTCTGGGCACCAGTCCTCAGGAAGCATGTACTGGAAATGGGGAGAGTACAAAGAAGGGCAACAAAGCTAATAAAGGGTCATGGTGGATAATAGGTATGAGGAAAGTTTGCGAACACTGAATTTATTCTCTCTGGAGAAGAGACGCTTGAGAGGGGGATATTATTTCAATCTACAAATACCATACTGGTGACTCCACAATAGGAATAAAACTTTTTTCACGGAAGGGAGTTTAACAAGACACATGGCCACTCATTAAAATTAGAAGAAAAGAGGTTTAACCTTAAACTATGTAGAGGGTACTTTACTGTAAGAGCGGCAAGGATGTGGAATTCCCTTCTATATGTCATATTTTTTCTCACATCACGCATATATGCCTGTCATGGATCTGCCACCTAAGGGTTAATAGTGCAGACTTATTTCAGTGATTGGCAACAGGCTGCCTTATTTAACCCCTTAACGCCCGCCGCACGACTATTTACGTCCGCAAAATGGCACGGACAGGCAGAAGGGCGTATATATACGTCCTTGCCTTCTAGCGGGTGGGGGGTCCGATCGGGACCCCCTCCCGCTGCGTGCGGCGGGCGGATTCCCGCGGGGGGACGACGGCGCGGCTATTCGTTTATAGCCGCTCTGTCGCGATCGCTCGCCGGAGCTGAAGAACGGGGAGAGCCGTGTGTAAACACGGCTTCCCCGTGCTTCACTGTGGCGGCGTATCGATCGAGTGATCCTTTTTATAGGGAGACTCGATCGATGATGTCAGTCCTACAGCCACACCCCCCTACAGTTGTAAACACACACTAGGTGAACCCTAACTGATACAGCGCCCCCTGTGGTTAACTCCCAAACTGCAACTGTCATTTTCACAATAAACAATGCAATTTAAATGCATTTTTTGCTGTGAAAATGACAATGGTCCCAAAAATGTGTCAAAATTGTCCGAAGTGTCCGCCATAATGTCGCAGTCACGAAAAAAAACCGCTGATCGCCGCCAATAGTAGTAAAAAAAAATTTTTTATAAAAATGCAAAAAAACTATCCTCTATTTTGTAAACGCTATACATTTTGCGCAAACCAATCGATAAACACTTATTGCGATTTTTTTTTTTTACCAAAAATGGGTAGAAGAATACGTATCGGCCTAAACTGAGGAAAAAAAAGTTTTTATATATGTTTTTGGGGGATATTTATTATAGCAAAAAGTAAAAAATATTGCATTTTTTTCAAAATTGTCGCTCTATTTTCGTTTAAAGCAAAAAATAAAAACCGCAGAGGTGATCAAATACCACCAAAAGAAAGCTCTATTTGTGGGGAAAAAAGGACGCCAATTTTGTTTGGGAGCCACGTCGCACGACCGCGCAATTGTCTGTTAAAGCGGCGCAGTGCCGAATTGTAAAAACGCCTTTGGGCATTTAGCAGCATATTGGTCCGGGGCTTAAGTGGTTAAACACCTCAGCAGCACTGTGTCTTCGCTGCCTAATCTGCAGTTCATTCCTGTTCCCGTGACTTCCTGTTATCTGATCTTTCCTGTGTTTGACCCGGCTTGTTTGACTACGATTGATCTCTGTTATCCTGATCCGGGCCTGCCTTGTAACCACACTCAGCTCTACACTGCTTGATATCCTGTTGCTGAACTTGCCTGTATCCTGACCATTCTCTGCCTGTCGTCTATACCTACATCTGATCGTCTGTTACCAAACCCGGCTTGTCTGACTACGTATTCAGTGTCTCCCCAGCCAGTGCACCTACCAGCCTGCTTCCTGTTGCACCAGCTGAACTGACAAGACCCAAGACGAACCAGGCACCCATAGACCGCCAGGCTCTTTTGCAGCCACTGTCGCAACATCGGTGGCCCTTGAGCCGGGGTTGTACGAGAAAGCCTTCCCACTGCACGTCAGGCTCATCTGGCAGGTACGTAACAATGCCCATCTCTTTTTAATCTATTTTAACTTATTGTATTTCATACCACTTCCCCCTGGTTTGCTTTTTTTCATTATAGTTTTCTTTTTTAGTTTGCTTCGCTTTCCCTTTGCACTCCCACACCTTTTTTTTCCACCGACATTCTACACATCTCTCTATTTCATTTTACTCAATCTCCATTCCATCTTATATTCACTTTAGTATTCATCACACACCCATCATTACATCGTTTTCCACACACTCTCATCCATCTAATCCTGTCATCACATTCATTGCTCACTCACTTTTAAGTGTTATTATTGTTTTTTCTATTTTTCACGTGGCTCATATTCTCACCGTCACATCCTCCATCACAATTTTTTCCCAACACTCACATTCACTTCCGCATTATTTTTTTTTTTTGCAGTTAAGTACAAACTTCTTTGGTTACAACTTTTTTATTATTACATATTTATTAGTGTTGGGTGCCCGTTTTTGGACCTCGTGTTCCATGGTTCCGCCTTGTTCCCCTTCGCCCCCCTCCGTCCTCCTCCTCTCCTCCCCCTCCCCTCGCTCTGTGCGGGGTCAGGAGTGTGACCTCTCATAGGCCTGCAGGATGTCCGTTTACCTGCAGCTGGTCTTTTTCTTTGACCCCCTTTCCACATGGGTTCGCCGGGGTGCTTGCCATGGTGACGGGGTCTGTGGCCAGCATGTAGCTTCAGCACATGATGCAGTTACTGGTAAATATACTCACTTATGCCAATACCTTTAATAATGATTGTATACAAATTACTGTTGAGTGTTTGTCTTTTGAACAAGTTTCACTTATACACATGTATATTTTTTAAGAGTTTTTCCTCTTTTCTTCCCCAAGAAGAAGACCTCTACTGTTTAAGGTCGAAACACGTCAGGGTTTTTAGTATGACTTTATTATAATACTATACTGTATATGAACTCATACAACTGTATTTATATGTACATGTTTTTAAATCATATCATGGAGCTCATGTTTTGATTCCATTAGATGGGCAATTTGTGATAATTTTTTTTCAATAAAATATATTTTTGATACCTTTGAATATTATTGTTTGCTGCAATTCAAAGCCCCTTGGGTATCCTTAAAAAATTCTATATCAATTGGGGTGTGCAGAACCTATATCCTACAATCAGTATCGCTTTCACTTTGCTAGGAGTCAGTACATCTGCCCAGTCTTTATCAGGCAGGCCTTCCCTTGCTGCAACTTGCTCAAACATTGCTAGGTATGCTTCCATGTTGTCTGAGGCTGTCATCTTTTGCAGGGTCCACTACCCTGCCTTCTGGGGGTCACTCTTTACAGCGGGATCACCTTTCATTATTTCAGCCTGCTGGGTCACCACCTTTTGCAGTCCTGCTAGCTGTTCAACCAATAAGCTGTTTGTCTCCTGTTGCACAGAGACTGCCTGCGCATTAGCCATTGCTAATTGTTTAATTAGCTCCTCCATGGCTTGTTCTGAAGACTTAATAGCCTGTGCAGCTTTCACCCAGGACATGGGATTGGCCTGTACCCCTCAAACTGCCCGCATTCTCCACCAATTTGTAGGGGATCAGGGGGTGAACAGCCAGCTCAGAGAGTCCAGTAAAACAAAAATAGCTTTATTCAGCAAAACGTCAAAACAAAATAGAAGAAATGACAGTCATGCCTTGCAATAAATAGGTGCAAATATGTAAAACGTTCAGTCTGTGTACCCACAGGCTGGTGTGCACGGCACACAGCTCTAACCAGAGTAACAGTCTTTTATGAAGTATATAGCTCACCCCTTCAGACCACAATCCAACAATGGATCCTCTGACACAGCGTGCTGCAGTGTCTCTCTGTTCAAACACACAACTCCTCACTGACACGTTCAGCCCAGCTGGCGATAAGCAGGATTGAAGAGAAAGTACCTGCCCTCTTCAATTAACGCCTTCTTAACCCTGCCCCAGGCTGACTCCCTACAAAGGATATACAAGGTAATACTGACATATAATCACACACATAGGTTGAACATGATGGGCTTGTGTCTTTTTTCAACCTCACCTAGTATGTGTAATTTAGTTACCATCAAGTTTAGCCATTTAATGCAATTCATTTAACAAACTCAATTACCTGAAGGAACCAAAAGCAACTTTATCTCCATCCACCATAAGATATTTGTGTGAGATTGAGCCGCTGACCTTCCCAGAAGGCAGGTAGAATCCTACACCTGTGACATACCTGACACGAAGGTTCTGCAGAGATAGGGAAAAAAGATTAAACCAATAATGTTTTTACAACTGCGTAAACATTCACATTACTTTGATGCTTTTATATCCTTTCTAAGAATAATTCAACAGCATATGCAAGGAATACTTTATAGGTTCTGTTCTGCCTTGCTTCCCGCACTGTCAAGCCCTCTGCCCCTCTCTGGAGAACAGAAGGCTGCTTGGCAGTAACACTTACTCCTCAAAGCTGCCTTAAAGGAAACCTGAGGGCACAGTAAACTGCAAGTGCTCATAAACTTGCTTTGACCAGCAAGGCTATAACTGATACAAGATCCCTTTTTGGGAAACTGTTGCAGTTAAGACAGAGGATCATGAAGGAAGTAGTGATCTGGCTGACTTTTGTCAACAGTGCAACTATCCAAACAGCTGTTCCGTGACTTCAGGTAAAAAAATACAGTTTTGTGGGATGAAAGGCCACAGCCTTGCATTCCAACAGCATTCAATTTGAACTGATAAGAGTATCCTTCTACCTGTCACCCAGCCACCAAGCACCAGAATTCAGATAACACAAACAGGAACCTGCTCCACCTTTTTTAACAGGTTTAAGGACCTCAACTCAACCTAAAAAGGCAAGCACTTCATGACAGTACTGGCTATCCCGACCATCTTAACCACTTAAGGACCGGACCAATATGCTGCTAAATGACCCAAGGGGTTTTTACAATTCGGCACTGCGTCGCTTTAACAGACAATTGCGCGGTCGTGCGACGTGTTTTCCAAACAAAATTGGCATCCTTTTTTCCCCACAAATAGAGCTTTCTTTTGGTGGTATTTGATCACCTCTGCAGTTTTAATTCTTTGCGCTATAAACAAAAATAGAGCGACAATTTTGAAAAAAATTCAATATTTTTTATTTTTTGCTATAATAAATTTCCCCAAAAAACATATATAAAACATTTTTTTTCCTCAATTTAGGCCGATACGTATTCTTCTACCTATTTTTGGTAAAAAAATCGCAATAAGCGTTTATCGATTGGTTTGCGCAAAGTTTATAGCATTTACAAAATAGGGGATAGTTTTATTATTATTTTTTTTAATACTAATGGCGGCGATCAGCGATTTTTTTCGTGACTGCGACATAATGGGGGACACTTCGGACAATTTTGACAAATTTTTGGGACCATTGTCATTTTCACAGCAAAAAATGCATTTAAATTGCATTGTTTATTGTGAAAATGACAGTTGCAGTTTGGGAGTTAACCACAGGGGGCGCTGTAGGAGTTAGGGTTCACCTAGTGTGTGTTTATAACTGTAGGGGGGTGTGGCTGTAGGACTGACGTCATCGATCGAGTCTCCCTATAAAAGGGATCACTCGATCAATGCAGCCGCCACAGTGAAGCACGGGGAAGCCGTGTTTACATACGGCTCTCCCCGTTCTTCAGCTCCAGGGAGCGATCGCGACAGGGCGGCTATAAACGAATAGCCGCGCCGTCGTCCCGGATCGCTCCCCGCGGGAATCCGACCGCCGCATGTAGCGGGGTGGTCCCGATCGGACCCCCGACCCACGTCTAGGCAGGGACGTACAGGTACGCCAATGTGCCTGTACGTGCCATTCTGCCGACGTACATATACATGCGGCGGTCTGGAAGTGGTTAAAAGCCCCTCTTATCTCCTAGGCAACCTTTGCTATCTAAACACCCATCTCCAACCACCTGGAAAATGCTCAATCTCTACAATCAATCACAATTTACGAGTTTAAAAAATCCTATTTACAAAACATAAATTTGGAGGACTGGGAAACCTGTGCAAGAAGAAATAATTTATTCCAGGATTTCCAGGGGCCGCTGAAGATCAACACCTTTATCCTTAGTGAAAGTCTTCCTAAGCCTACTTCTAGAGTGACCAGTAGATAATCCTGTTTATATAGACTTAGTTAATTGGGTTCTCTACTATCACATACTCCAAAATGAGAACCCAGTCATCATTGGTAATGTTGTGCCACTTTGACAATGAAAAGAAAAATAATCTTAGAAAAAAATAAAAAAACTTGGAGGAGATTTCCAGTTCATCTTCTATGATGCCACTATCCACTCTTCAAAGAAGATAGGCTTTGAAGCCTCTGCTGAATGTTTTCAGGAATCGTGTTGCAAAGTACAGTATAGATGGGATTCCCCTTTGCTTTCATTGCCTCCAAAAATGGGAATACAGCAATTTTCCAGTTCATGGTCAACCTACCAAACTACAGCTTCTGTGAAAGACTGGATCTCCTAAAAATCTGCACTGCCAGGCTGACACATTCTAAGTAATGAAAGGCAACTCCTGAAAAAATGTTACACAAAAGAAAACAGAGACAACAAGTGCCTAACAATGGCTCTGCTTGAGGATCTAAACTACATCTGTACTTATCCCTTACAATAACAAGAATTACCATAATATCAAATTTACCACAGTAGTGGAACTGATGTTTTGAAAAGAGGTCTCTATCACTGTAATCTCTCAGACTCCTAAATAGGTCATCTATATGTTATATAACCTAGACTGTCAAAGGCTCATCAGCCAAACGACATACAATACTACAAGCAATAACACAGATGAAGATTACTATAGTATGCTTCTGAAAAAATGACACTTCTCCCAAATCTGACTCCTAGACTTCAGAAAAAAATAACATTTAATACATAAACCTATAAAGGCTATGATAGTGGTAGTCTTGACTCCACGATTAAGGAGGTGGGAACTAGAGACCGCCAAACTCTTCTCTGCGACAGACCACCTACTATGGATAGCAGGGAGGATTTTGGTCTAGCTTTTTTGACCACTTTCTCAAGCCAACATTGGGCCATTAAACGTATTATTAAAAAACATTGGCTGGTAATAAAGACAACATCAGCCAACCCCAGGGTCCTTTTCAGGGGTGCTTAGAATCTTAGACATTCAATAGCACCAAATGTCCCAGATCCGCCTTCACGTCCAGTTTTCTTTGGAGATCTCAAAGGCCCATGTAGGAAGTGCAGGGTTGCAAAACAAATGCACTCCAGGGTAGAAGATTCACAGAGTTTACCTCCACTGGCACAGGTATAACATACCCATTTAAATCATTCATAACGTGCAGTACCAAACGTGTGGTGTACCTTTTGAGGTGCCCATGTGGGTTGGAGTATGTTGGACACTGTTGCAAAGAACATAAATATCTGAATTTTGACCATTCTCTAGTTCCAGTCAGACAAGCTGTCTTCTTGGTAAAGCAGGGTGCCCCAACTACCCCCCCCCCCCCCCGCAGGAATGCAATCTCTTACACTCGACTTCAAGGAGTCTAGGAAAAACCTCTGATAGGCATCTCTACAAACAAAGGATAATTACAATGTCAACATACTTGCAAGGATCAAGGGATTCGTCCTATATTGGAGATTGTATGGTCAAAGTTGCCCCCAGTGGCGAGGTAGGGAAGGACAATCAATAACAAGGAAAATAATCATGGAAGTACAATGATTGGTCAAAAAAATCAGATGGGGGGGCAATGGGAGGTAGTGTGAATGAGTAATGAGTGAGGTTTGGTAAAAAGGATTTTGAAAGAGAGCTCAGTTTATTCTCTTGAGAGCAAGCTTGCAGTGAGGTTGTGGCTCTGTTGTCTGAAGGCCTATGCTGAAGCCACATGGACTAGGCCTCATGGAAGCCTGGTGGCCATCTTTGGGTCTAAGATATGTGGCCTACCTCTTTTTACATTGTGAGCTCAGCCAGGGAGGAGAGCGAGTGTTGAGTATATTTCTATCTTATTTGCCAGTATTGTTTATTAGGCCATAGACATTTTCTATTAGAATGTGATATTCCTACTTTGAAGGAAATAAATATATGTTGAACTAGCAATGCTTCTGTCTTTATAACTAGCATTATAGCCATAAGCCTAATATACACTCTGGTCTTATATACTAGCAAACAAGGGACTCATACACAGTAATACAGATGCAATAGTTATATATATATATATATTATAAGTTATAGTAAAGGATAGACACATATAGTTATTATTGCATGACTTAATAGTTCATTTGGTTTTACATTTGGCACCCCATAGGAAGACAAGATTTGTTTCTGCATAGAACTCGCAAGACCCTAATGTATTTTTGTATTGAGTCCATTAAGCTAAAAAGTCCTCAAATAACCCAGAACTGAAAATCGTCTCTAGTGCGGATGAAAGATTGGCACTGGCTCACGAATCTTGAAACCCTGCTTTGATGATCCAGAAAGTTTTGTGAAATTTCATCAGAATACGGATGCGTAGAAACTGGTGAGATTTTTGGCTGATGTATGTTTTTATTTTAAACGTTTTATTGTAGTGTTAACGTGTGTTAGGCCTGTAACCAGTGGATTTACTGGTGAGTAAGGGGATCGATCATCCCTGGATATGTGATATAGCCTGCAGATTGACAGGATAAACCACACATCTTTGCGGAACAAGTGGAAGAAAATATTTTTATTTTTTATGATTTTTTTTTTTTTTTTTTTTTTATGTAATTTTTTTTAAGCTTTTAATTTTTTTTTTACCCACGTGCTTTTCCTAGAGAAGTTTAATGTGGCATGCAATCTAAGAGGACTAGAAATCAGTGATAAGGAGATAATCTCCTGGTTTGGAAGAGCATTAGTTAGTGTGCTCAGAACTCAAACAGTTTTCAGTGTGGCTAGTTGCAGATTTAACATAACAATGGATCTTCTTGGAAAACTACCTAACGAGAATGGTTTTAATACTGTACAAAAGAATGCTATAAGACAGGAAATTATGGATATCTTGGGCAATATAATGAATATAGCTAAAAAGTGTGATACAGATGCTTGTAAACGTATTAAAAAATTAGTGAATGAGAAGTGTGTATTGGAAAAGAGGGTTAATATGTTAGAGAAGACTTGTAAGCAAAAAGATAGTTGCATTGCCTCTTTAAATCAGAGAGAGTCGGCTAGTGAGCGTATTATAAATGCTGCTTAGGAAAGAATTAGCCGAAAGTGCAGTAGAAACACCCTCAGCACATGCCCAGTGCACAATAAAGATAGAAGTTAAGCAAGATGCAGGAAAACCATATGCTATGGTTAATGCAAGTAATAGTAATATGATAGAAATCAAGGTTGAAAATTTAAACAGAAATGCGGTAACCGCATTAGAAAATTATTCTGGTATTGAATCAGTGGAGACATCTGATGAGTCCATCGCTAGTGATTACTCCTCGGATGATCAAAGTATTAAAGGAACACTAAAGGTTTGTTTTTTATTAGATCAATTGATTGCTGTAAGCTAGAGCATTTAAATATCACTTACCTCGTTTTTTATTTTGACCTCCAAAATACAGTAATCCAGGTTTGAAAATGCCATTTCCTGTCACTCCTCTTCTTGCTTTCCACCAGCATCTGAGCCGTTTTGCATGGTGGAAAGCAGAATGTGCTCACCCCCTCCCTATGACTACAGCCCTGTGTGAAGATGCTCTCTTATCCCTCACAGGCATGGAGGCTAAGCCTAATGGGAACTGTAGTTCCCATTAGGCCGTGATGTAGCAAGAATGAATGCGCACCGCAAACCAGGAAGTCAGTGAGAATAACCATTCAGGAGTGCTGGAGGTGAATAAAACAGCTCGATTTCAACAGGTATCAAACTAATTATAATGCAAAACATCACTTTTTACTTTATCAGCTACTGTCAGACTTTAATTTAAGAGGAAAATATTTTTGTCTTTACAACCCCTTTAAGTCTGTTCAGAGTAATGTTATGCACCAATGTGGGTCTCCATCGCCTTATACTCAGAGAAGGGCCCAGGCAGGGAGACTGACCCTTAAATGTTTTTTATGTAAAAAGGGGGGTCACATTGCCAGATATTGTTGGGCGGCGAATAATATCAAAATAAGATCTCCCCAAAAAAACTACCCCAAGGCGTTATGAAGTGTATTCGGTGAGATGGGGTAACCCTAGGCTTAGGGTCCATAATACTCAATTACGACAGGGGAGTCACTATTATGATAAAGGGGAGGAGCCACATGTTCATTCAAATATAGCAAGGGGAGGAAACAATGGTAGCAACCCTTAAAGAGCTGCAGGGATGGTGAGAATTTTCGGGTTAACGTTTCTTTGCTATGAAAAAGGATTTAGATGCGAGTTAGAGATTTGCCGGTCGTGTTTGAAAAATTTTAGGAGGACCTTAATATATGTATATTTGAGTATAAGCCTCTTATTTTCAGTTTTCTTTTTAATCTTTTTTTGTTTACAAAAGTTTATTGTAAATATTAAAGTATATATAACAGTTACAAGTATAAAAATGATAAAAGGATCAACATTGAATTAACAGCATAGTACACAATGCATCATAAAGGAAGATAAAGATGATATTAGTTTACAGTTTAGATTGCAGGCAAAACAAGGGTAAACATGTACCGGATCATCGGATTAATGCTGTATGAGAGGGGGTGCAATCAATTACTGAGCAAGATTCCAAAATGACCATTTAAGGTCAAAAACCTGGAGACTATCATTGAGTGTATGATATATTTTTTCAGATAGTTTTATTGTCTCCATTCTGTCCATTACCTGCGACCATAGTACTTTATCATAAATGATATCATCCCACCTTAAACGTCTTGGAATAAGTTTGGAGGATAAATATTGCTCAAATGAGACAATATCCCACCAGGTCTTTGTATTTTTTTCAAATAAATGTCCTAACTTACGAAAAGACTGGACTAAATCATTCACTGGTTCAATAGCAGTTCTAGAGAACACATCTGTGATTTTAATGTCCCTTTTTTCCATATTCACTTTAAATTTTTAATAATCTAGCAGCAATTATTGCTGCTAGATTATTAAAAATTGAAAGTGAATATGCAAAGTAGAAAATATAATCAGCGCAATAAAACACATAAAACAAGCAGCTGAACACTGGGATTCAATTCAATTTAAATTCCCCTTAACGATGATGAATTGAAAGTTCTGGATAGAGGCCTAAAATTCGCTCCAACGAAAAATTTGAATACATTTCAAACTTATATTAGCCTTCAGAAGTTTATCAGAACTCTCAATATGAAAAAGTACTTTTTGTCCAAAACCTCTAGTACAGTGACACCAGTCACCACTAATTACTATTCAGGGTTGAGAAACAAGTCCACTTTTAATCCTCTTAACAAAGATACCAAATTTTTGGAGGTCTTTAAGAACATGGTTGCTAATGATCTGGACGTGTTGAAGGTCAAGAAAGTGCAGGATCCCCAATACATTAAAAGAGGTATCGAATCGTTGGTAAATAGAAAATACATCGTCATCCGCCCTGCGGATAAGGGCGGAGGTTTGGTCATCCTGAGTAAGGAATATTACCAATCTGAAATGAGCAACCTCCTCTCCGATAGTGACACATATCAAGTCCTGTCAAAAGATCCTATGTTCGTTTTTAAAGATGAACTTCATCGTATCATTGAAGATGGTAGAGACCAAAAAATTCTGAATAAAAAAGAAGCCTCTTACCTTGATCCCTTGTTTTGTAGGACCCCCATTATTTATTTTTTGCCGAAGATCCACAAAAATAGCACTCACCCTCCAGGGAGACCCATAGTTAATGGGATAGATTCTGTATCGGCAAGATTGGGTCAATATATAGATTCCTTCTTACAGCCCCTGGTGGTGAAGTTGCCAGCTTTTTTGAAAGATACAAAGCACATTATCCAAATTTTGGAGTCACTTGATTGCCTTTCTAATACTATACTAGTTACTGCTGATGTCAGCTCTCTTTATACCATCATTGGGCATAGTGATGCCATGGAGTCTGTAGAATGGGCACTCTCTACATCTCAGTTGTCTGGTAGACATCAAGAATTCCTTTTGAGTTGTTTAGATTTTTGTTTATCCAGAAACTATTTTTGGTATAACGGTGAGTTCCTTTTGCAAACCAGAGGAGTTGCAATGGGCGCTCGTTTCGCCCCTAGTGTAGCCAATATCTTCATGGCCCATTGGGAAGAAGAAGCTGTTTTTCAAGATCGCCCCTCTGAACTGGTTTGCTACCGCCGCTATATTGATGATGTGATAATCATCTGGAACGGCGAGAGGGCTTCATTGGATATGTTCATTGATGGCCTTAATAACAATAATAAGAACATTAACTTTACTTGGACCATTGATTACGAGAAAATTGTGTTTCTGGATCTTAACATCACGAAGGATGTGAATCATTTTAAACTCACTAATTATTTTAAACCGACGGATCGCAATGCTTATATCCCGTTAGGGAGCTGTCACCATAAATCCTGGCTCTGTAATATCCCAAAGGGCCAATTTATTCGTCTACGTCGGAATTGTACCTCAGAGACGGATTATGCTATCCAGTCTCGGGTTTTGGCTGATAGATTTGTCCAAAAAGGATATAAAAGTGAGATTTTGGAAGCTGAAATGGGACAAGTCCAAAAATTAGACAGAACCATTCTTGTGTCTGATCGGGTCAACCCGACTGGCCAGTCCACTAATGTCACGCATAATTTTAAAATGATCCTGGACTATAATGTACAACATAAGAAATTTTTTAAGGATCATTGCCAAGAATTGGTCTATTCTAAAACAGGATAAAGTGTTGGGTCCAGTATTACCAGAAAAGCCTCAATTTATATACAAGAAGGCTCCCTCCCTCCGAGATAGGCTAGCACCTAGTGTGCTTAATCCCCCGGTCATTTCTGACAATAGATTGTTCAAATTCTTGGGGGGATTCTATGCCTGTGGACGATGTGTGCCATGTAAGAGTTCTAAGGTCAATATAAAAAAGAGGAAAACATTTCTGGCATCTGCCACCAACAGAGAGTATGACATCAAGCAGCTCATCACGTGTGACACTATAGGCGTGGTATACATGCTTGAATGTGACTGCGGCCTGCAGTATATAGGGAGGACCTCTAGACCCCTACATGTCCGCCTGGCTGAGCATGTTAATAATAATAAGCAAGGGAAAACCATGCATAATGTATCACGTCACTTTAAAGAATTCCATCATAAAAACCCGAAGGGTCTACGTTTTTGGGGGATAGAGAAAGTTAACCGTCATTGGAGGGGGGTAACTTCATCCGGCAATTAAGTAAGAAGGAATCATATTGGATCCATGAGACACATGTTTTGATTCCAGATGGCCTTAACGTAGATTTTGATATAAATTGTTTCATTTCTGACCGTTGATTTTATCAAGTATTTTTCATATTTATTGATAACTTATTTTATATATACAGATAATTTATTTAATGCCTTTTTTATATAGATATCTATATGTTTTTTCCTGTATATTTATTGCTGTATTATTATGTATTTGTGTGTTTACTATAATGATCGCGGTTGACCTCACGTTTTTTATATATTCCATCTGATTCAGGTGGATCATGTATATATTCTTTCCTATGAGGGTTTTTTAAACTTTAGTAGTTTTTTATAACATTCCCCCTCTATTTTTAATTATTCCTGCCATGGTGGGTGATGAGTATGGAGATCAGGGTCTCCCAGTATGCATAGCATTCTGCCTTTGCTGCGTTGTGTCACTGTTGTTTGGCTTTGCTGCGTTGTGGCATTGCTTTTTGTCCCCCTTGCCGCACTGTAGAAGACTCTGCGCTTCTCTCCATGGTAACTATCATTACCATGTGACCCCTGAGCTCCACGACACTCCCCCCTCCATGTCGATTGGATTTCCATTTGTTTTTGTTCCTGCTGCCACACCGTAGCTGCAGTCGGCGTCGCGGTTGCCACAGCAACGGACGCATACTTAATAGGGTGACTGTCTATTCTCACCTACATCCGCTGAAGAAGTCCCGCCCCAGGGACGCAACGTTCGGTAGGGAGAGCGTGACGTCACCCGCGATCATAGCTACACACACGCTTGTTTATTCCTGGCACTGGACTGAGTGCCTTGCTCTGTAAGTGTGTTTTTTATTTATTAAAATTTACTGTTTTACCTGCACGGAGAAACACTATGTGCTGTTTTTCTTTTATATATCTGGATCTGATGCTTGATTGCTGACCTTGCTTTGGAGACCAATATTGTATCATTGCTGGATTTCCTTTTGGAGATACCCTTATGGGAATGCTGTTTATGACCTTATCTAACAGAGGGTCATATCTGTGAGTTGAGCGGCCATTACTACCGTTGGTGGAGGTGTCTCTTCTTCTGATTTTCACGCTACAGCACCTGCATGATTTCTACTCATCACCAGTCACTTTAGAAAAGATTCATTTTGGACTTTCTATTTTTTGGACTTTTAAGCGCTGCACTATCTATTTTATATAGCAGTGTCATACTTGAGCTAACCTCCAGCAACAGCGGACACAGAATCCGAGATGTTGGCTGACCTACGGCAGCTTCTGGAGATAAAAGGAAGATAACAGGTGAGGCAGCAGTGTTAAAGGGGTTGTAAAGGAAAACATTTTTTTTATAATAAGCATCCTTTACCTGCAGACCTCTTTTCACTTCCTCATTGTTCGTTTTTGCTCAGAAGTTGCTCTATTTCTTCTCTGTTCTGTTCACTTCCTGCTTGTCTGATTGTTACTCACCACCGTGATGGGAGGCTTTACTTCGGTGGTGAGTAACGTGCTCACCCCCTCCTGGGAACTACATATGTGCGGCAGGACGCTCTCTACGTGTTAGAGATTTCAAGGAGGTGTGAATTACTGGGCGTGCTGCAATTCATACATGTAGTTCTTACATGAAAAAACAATGCAAACCAGGAAGTGAATGATAGAACAGAAATTAGAATGCCGGAGGTGATATAGATGAAGGAATATAATAGGTATTTACTCGTTTTTTAAAAGAATCATTACACTATTCTGTCTGTCTACCTTGCAGACATGCATTTTAGGCAAAAAATGTTTTTCCTTTAGTGACCCTTTAAGTGAGTCTTCTCATGGACTATAAATGGACAGCATGGCTGGGATTCACGTACATCGGCGCATATTTATGCGGGCGTAGCGTATCTTTTTTACACTACGCCGGAGCAGTGCGGAGAGGCATGCACTGTATTCATAAAGCCGTTACTCACCAAGATGCGCCAGTGTAACGTATTTTCGAAGGCGTAGGCCAGCGTAAGTGTAAGTGGGCGTCACCCCATGCAAATGATGGTCCGAGCGTGTCGCAGTGGTTTAGGTCGGGCGTATCCTAAATGGCGCATGCGCTGTGGACGTCTGGCCCGCACCCCTCTGCGCATGCTCACAACTACGCCCGGCGTAACCCCTAAGATACGCCGGCCCACCACATATGCCCAGTGCATAAATACGCCCAGACATGCGCCCGTCAAGCGCAAAAGTACACCAGCAGCTTTTGGTGTAGGTACTTTTGTTTTCTTTTTTCTGAGCCATGTCTGCTCCAGTGACTGGGAAGAAGAGGAGGAAAAAAGAACTTTACACCTGAGGAGAAGGCAATCATCATCAATGCCATCTCAAGGCACAACGTGTCCCTCCATGGGGCAGAGAGTGGCACGACCAGCAAGGTCCGGAAGGAGGAGATCCTGCAGGAGATAACCATGCAGGTCAATGCCCTTGACCAGGAGGTTAGGACCTCAAGGGACATATCGAAAAAGATTAATGACCTGCAACGTCTGGTCAGAGACAAGCTGGCCACGATGAGGAGGCACGCCAGGGGCACGGGAGGTGGACCAGCCAGGAAGATCAGCCTTACTCCTGATGAGGAGGTCATTGCCAAGTGCCTGCAGAGGGAGCAGGTAGAGGGCCTGGAGGGCTATGACTCCATTGATCAGCCCTTGAGGACAGGTAAGTGTGTTTTATCTCCTATCCGGTGTGTAGCATGTGAGGTGGTGCAAGGGAACATGTGACAAGTGTGTGGGTCCACCAACATGTGAATGCTTTGTGTCATCCACAGATGTGCTGGAGGGAGCTGGGCCGTCGTCGGCTGCTGGGCGACCCACGCCATCCCAGGAGGAGTGTGCCCACACCTCTCCTCTAGAGGAAGTTGTGGAGGAGCACGGTGCTCTAGAGGAAGGTGTCTACCTCGTGGAGGAGATCCCCATCCCTGGACCCTCCCAAACCTCCTCCCCCATCAGTGGTAGCCCCTCAAGGGCCTCCTCCATCAGGGGAAGCCCCCCAAGGGCCTCCTCCATCAGGGGAAGCCCCCCAAGGGCCTCCTCCATCAGGGGAAGCCCCCCAAGGGCCTCCTCCATCAGGGGAAGCCCCTCATCCTCCATCAGAGAACTCCCCTCAAGGGCCTCCCCATACAGACGGCCCCAAGCCTCTCCTGCCCCCAGGAAGGCTACGAGGAAGACCAGGGGTGATCCTGATGCCTTTGAAGAAAATCTGGCGAGGGACCAGGCCCGGCAGACCCGCCATATGGGTTCTATAGCGGGTGACATGCGCCGTGTGGCAGAGAGCCTGACCTCCTCGGCCCAGACCCAGGCTGCCTGCACATTGGCTGTCCAGCAGGCTCTCACACAGTAGGCTGATCAGAGTTCCTCCATCTGACAGCCTGCAGGATGTGAGTGACAACTGCACTGCTATAGTGACCTGCCTTGGGGAGCTGCAGGCCACAACATCAGGCCTTGTGGCAGAGGTCAGGAGCCTTGCAGTGGCTGTCCAGGCGAATACAGCTGCCATCGAGGTGGAGGGGGGGAGCCTGGCAGTGGCCGTACAGGCGAATACAGCTGCCATCGAGGTGGAGGGGAGGCAGAGGAGGCGCCACCAGCGGCTCACCTCCAGCTGCGGATGCAGGCGGAGACAAATGCGGTCCTCACCCGCATTGCCCTGGCATTGGAGGGCAGGCAGCCAGCCAGGGAGAGACCGGGGATGATCCTCCTCCAGATGCCCCACCCCCCCACCCGAGGCTCCCCCCAGGCAACTGAGGAGCAGGAGCCTTGGCACCAGGCGTAGCCCACGACAGGGCAAATGAGTGCCAGTTTTTTTCTTTTGATTATCTGCTCAGGTTATGAGTTTTTTTCTTTTGATTTTCTGCTCAGGTTATGGGTTTTTATTTTTGTAGTTTATGCACATGGTGAGGAGTGCAGGCTACAGTGTGACTGGTGTGTGAATGTGGGGGTGACATAACTGCCAGCAAGGTGCGTCACCCTGGGTCGTCGGGGAGAGGTTATCCCCACGACCGTGTGAATGTAGTATGAATGGACAGCGACGCCATTGGGGCCTTGGCGTGGCGTTGCTGCTCCCAAGTCCTGCATGGTGGACTTGGGATAATCCAATGTGAGGTGGATGTGGTATGTGTTAACTAGGGACCACAGTGGTGTGCATGCGTGCATTCTCCTTGTGCCATGATGAATGTGTGTGTGTTTAACGTGCAAAGATGCGCTCCACGAGGCTATTCCTGGCTGCTCTTCCCTCAGCAGATGGGGTAGCCTCGTTCAGGGGGGGACTGTGTGGTTCGGGGGTCAGGTCATCACATACAGGGCTGTGGAGTCGGTAGATAAATGTTCCGACTCCTCAGTTTTATGTACTTCCGACTCCGACTCCCCGACTCCTCTGTATTAATATGCAAATGTATTTTATACATTCCTTGAGGGAAAGAAACGCAACCTATCACAGGACTACTGGCTGGGAAGCCAACAGTCTACTGTATTGCACAGTTTAAGCAAAAGACAAACACAATGAAAACAATCAAGTGGCTGGATAGTAGCAGCAGGCATAAACATCAGGAACAGGATTTTTACCAGTTCAAAAATACAAACCACATTATTTGGTTGTTTTAGAACAAAAACAAAGCTTATCTATAATGAACCAAAAACAAAATCTGTAAAACCTAGAAATGGTTTATATTAATCTTGAAATGTAGTTATAGGCTTAGCAAATGCAAATCAATTCAATGTAGAGTTCTAAGGAAGAGAATTGCCTCTGCCAGATCCTCTTTCATAGAAGCTCTTAAGTCAGACTGAGCCTAGGTTCACACTGCTGCGAATTCAAAATCACGGTAAAATGCGCGATTTTACCGCGATTTCGCGGCTGCGATTTTGCCACGATTTCGGCCGCAATTTAATGTAAATCGCGGCCCGAAATCGCAAAAAGTAGTACAGGAACTACTTTTTGAAATCGCAGATGCGGCGTCGCACTGATTAGGACAGTACCATTGCCGACAATTGCCGACGATTTGAGATGCGATTTGACATGTCAAATCGCATCTCAAATCGTTCCAAATCGTACCCAGTGTGAACCAGGGCTTTATTATTTTTAGGGCTGAAAATAATCTTTCGACACTGACTTGGGTGGGTGGCATTGCAGTAACTATTCTGGCCACATCACTAACGATCTCTGGATAAACAAGGATGGCTTCTTCAACAGTAAGTTTTGATGAGCGATCATACTTTTCAACTTCTTTTAGTGCTTTATAAAACTCCTGTTGGAATTTTTTTATTTGAACACTTACTGGTTCTCTAACATGCGTTCCCTGTAAAAGCAGAACACAACACTATGGAAAGTATAAGTATTGCAGCTCCTAATTGTGCGTTGCGTGCCATATAGTGAAGCACATGAAAAGCATGCTTCTTCACGGTCACTTAACGTGTTCGTTTTGCGGTTACGTGAGGCACTGCATGCATTGGTCTTTATTCTTACAGTAGAGAAGTCATTAATTATAACTTTTTGTGAATTGGGACATTTAAACTTGCTTTTTTTTTTTTTTTATTCCAATCTAAATTTAGTAGGAGTCGGAGTCGGAGTCGGTGCATTGTTTGCCGACTCAGACTCCGACTCCAGGTACCCAAAATTTCCTCCGACTCCTCGACTCCGACTCCACAGCCCTGATCACATATGTCAATCTCCAGGCCCTTTCTCATGGAGTAGTTGTGCAGCACGCAACATGCACCGATGATCTGGCACACAAAGTTTGGGGAATACAACAGGGTCCCCCCGGACTTATTCAGGCATCGGAAACGGGACTTCAGGATACCAAATGTGCGCTCCACCACTGCACGGGTACGTATGTGTACAGCATTGTATTTTCGCTCTCCTCTGGTTTGGGCATTCCGGTATGGAGTCATGAGATGGGGCCCAAGTGCATATGCAGAGTCACCTGGAAGGGAAAAGACAGGAGGATGTTAGTCTTGCATGTGCCCCTCGTAATGTCTGCATCATGGGGTCGGACAGTCATGCCTGACACCCATGTCACTCACCAACCAGCCAGCTGTCCCTGTACATGTTCTGTTTGAATTCTCTTGGGATGTTGTTTGACAGTATATGTAGCTGTCGTGGCTGGCCCCTGGGTGTTTGGCACGGACGTGCCATATGAGGCATTGGGCATCGGCTATCAC
Organism: Rana temporaria; assembly: GCF_905171775.1. Taxonomy (NCBI): domain Eukaryota; kingdom Metazoa; phylum Chordata; class Amphibia; order Anura; family Ranidae; genus Rana; species Rana temporaria. Next base: position 71,589,205 of record NC_053495.1, read on the forward strand.
CTGTACGTTGATGGAATGCCAATGCTTACAATACGACGGCGCACATTAAGACTTACGCGGCGTATTTCGAGATACATCTGCGTAAGTCGTAAATGAATCCCGGCCTATGTTTCTAGACTGGATAAATTGATGCCACATATCCCCACTACAAAACACTGAAAGACACCATCAAAAATTACTATACATTAGCAAATACTTGGTTCATAAGTTTTTTTTCTCATTCTGAAAATCTTTCTTTAAAAACTTTAGTCTTCTTAAGACTTTTACCCTGAACCAAGGTTATTAACAAAAACTGCCATAAGTGATAATACTGTTAAAAAAAAACTATCACTAATATGCCATTACATTTCTGAACCACTGGGATTGGAATAATTGCTATATATCGCAGAATTAATGCTGCAGGTTATCTATTGGGATTGCCATCATCTGATGAACTGGTGTTGCTTGCCAAGATCTGTGAATACCTCTAATTACTAACCAGATACTACCAGCAAATTTGCAATACCTTTGCATGTTGGTCTGTTGTGCCATTGCAGAAGCTGAACGACCACAAATTGTTATTTGCTATTGTATTGTACGGTATATGTTTGTGCGTAAAGCTCTAAAATTGCTAAACAGCTACACTGCTAAATTGCTGTAAACATTTTATTGCATTGCTGCTTTGCAGCCATATATTGCCATATATCACTAAAAACTGCTAAACAGCTAAACCGATACCTCGCATTCCTGCTTTGTTGCTATCTCTGCGATTGTGACAAAAAATAAACAGTATTTAGAAATTATTTTGGACTGCCCATAATTCATTGCCATATATCACTAAAAAATGCTAAGCTGCTACCTTAGCATTCTATCGCATTTGCTGCTCTCTGCGACTGTGACAAAAGAATTGTAACTACTGGTAAATATTACTTTGGACTGCTCAAGACATGCTATATATTTTATAACTATAGATTGTTATAAATAAAAGCTATATATACAAATGTTACAAAAACTATCCGACAGCTTATCAAAGTTTACTGAAGTGGTTGGCTTTTTTTTTCTCAAGGATAGATAGCAGCAAGTGAATTACTCCTATGAATTATTGTCATTTAACACCTTGCTGTGGATATTGACAACGGCGAACGGGACAGTAAGGAAATGTTGCTATTTGTTATCTACTCACGGACTGATCCAACAAACAAAATTCCTGTGGATAGTGTCAACTGGTAAGTATATACTGTTAATAAACAGCTGTTACCAATTAAAAATAAAATACTCGGTATATCGATGGACTGTGTTTAAATCTCCACTTTGTGGAAGATATTTGACTAGAGTTACAACAGCGGAGTAACCGTTCTGTCCCCAGGAAACGCTGCACTTTGATGCACTGTGTTTAACTTGTTATTAACCTGCGAGTGGATACTACATGTTGAATTGCATAAAGCTATAACAGCTAACTGCCAACATCCTGATCTAGAGCGATTGTCTGATGAACGCTTGCTACCTGGTCATAAAATTGTAAATTAATCATTTGAAGGCAGAATATGACTACTTGACAAAGGAAGAGAGAACAGGAAGCAGAAATGGAAAAAGCACTAAAAACTATAGAGGAGTCATATATAGTAGGCACAGACAAAAAACTAACTACAAAAACCCAGAAAGAGCAGAAAAAAGGTTCTAAAGAAAACTTAGTTCAACAGGAAATGGACTCTGATAATCAAGTAAAACTGCTTGGGCAGGAAAGTGATTGGATGCAGGTCAACCAGGATACAACGGGAGACTCACAGTTGGACTCCGAGACAATACAGCTGTCCCGGATCCCATGAGTATCATGGGGATTGGAGGGAAGATCAGTGGCAAATATATCCCTAACATCAGTACCACTCCCCAGCAGGGATTCAACGCCACCAGACGGGATATGGAAAAGACAAGAGCTGAATGGAGCACAGACATGTAAAGAAGTGGATATACATAATACTACCTCCACCCCTACTCCAATAATGGAACCGACACTGCGAGATGCCCTTATGGCTGTACCAGCTTGTAATAACTCAATATTATCATTAACAAATCACATGGTTGAACTGAAAGGAGATATTACAGTCATGAGACAGGAGAATCAGAAGGGACTACGGAAGTGGAAACAAGAGTAGGAGAGCTGGAGGACTCAATACCTCTAATAAAAAAGGAACTGCAGCTGGCAAGAATACAGATAAAAGAACAAACTCAGAGATTAGAAGGTGTAATATTCCTATCTCTCCACCTAGGATCCAATCCTAAACTCCTTCAGAGACTCCAGTGCTGCCATGGATCTTCTATACAATGACCCCAGCAAGCAGATCTCTGCGGAGTCTGCCTTACGTGCTCTGGGAGAGGGAAAACACCCTGTCAAAGATTACATCGCCCAATTTAAATGGTGGGCCACTCAGTCCGAGTGGAACCAAATCACCCTAAAAAAACAGTTCCGGCTAGGCTTATCAGAAACCCTGAAGGATGAGTTAGCATGCACTGAAATACCCCCTACATTGGATGCTCTTATATTCCTCAGCATTTGCATTGATAGAAGAATGCGAGAACGGAAGGCTGAGAAACTCTCAGGGGTTACCTATTCAGTTTCTTCTGGCCATACTGCGGATTCCGTGGTACCCATGGAAATCGGTGCAATTAGAGGACAGCTTACACCAGCAGAGAGGTCTAGGCGAAGGTACCTTCAGCTCTGTATGTATTGTGGCGCGCCACATCGCTGAAGACCGCCCCTTACTCAGAAAGAAAAAGCCAGGTAAGTCAAGTTACCTCTGCAAGCTAATAACAACCCACTTACCAGACACTATCTATTTCAAAATTCTTGTCTCCCTGCAGTGGGACCAAACCCGAATTACTCTCGAGGCTATGATTGACACAGGAGCGTGTCGGAACTTTGTAGAGTCACATATTGTTAAAACCAATAAAATTCCTGTATTCACTAAATGCAAACCTGTCTTAGAATTATTGACGGTACTACCTTAACCCCCGGTCCCATCACTACACAATCACAACCTCTGCTTATGGTCACAGAATCTACACATATAGAATACATCTGCTTAAATGTGATACCGTCTCCCCATTTTCCCCTCATCCTAGGTCTACCCTTGCTGCATACCCACAAACCCTCTCTACGTTGGGAAGACAGGAGTGTGCTCCTTACTTCTCCATATTGCCAGGAGACATGTTACAAAGAGACTTCTTTATCGCAGGTGGAGTCACTGTCCCCAGCGGAACCTGGTACCTACGGCATACCTAGACTTCGCTGATGTTTTCAGCAAAAAGAATGCAGAGCTACTACCCCCACATAGACCATACGATTGTCCAATTGACTTACTTCCTGACAGCAAAATTCCTTTTGGACATATATATTCATTAACACAGCCTGAATTGGCCCATCTAAAGAAATATCTAGAAGAAAATTTGAAGAAAGGTTTCATAAGACCGTCCACCTCACCCGCAGCAGCTGGCATGTTTTTCATCCGGAACAAGGATCAAAGCCTACGTCCCATCATCGATTACAGAGAATTGAACAAGATCACCGTTAAAAACAGATACCCCCTTCCTCTCATCCAAGAATTATTGGAATGTTTGCAAACGGCAAAATTGTTCGCCAAACTAGAATTCAAGGGAGCATATAATCTGGTCAGAATTTGTCGCGGGATGAATGGAAGACTGCTTTCCGCATCCGTTACGACCTGTACGAGTACCTAGTCATGCCCTTTTGTCTGTGCAATGCTCCTGCCACTTTCCAGTTCCTTGTGAATGACATTTTCAGGGATCTCCTTGATGATTGTGTTGGTAATATAGCTAGACGACATTCTTATATACTCTGACAACATCACAGACCATCGCAAACATGTCAGATGGGTCCTCTCTAGGATACGCACAGATAATTTATACGTCAAATTAGAGAATTGCACTTTCGAATCCAACACAGTCACCTTCCTGGGTTACATTATTTTCGAGAAAGGCGTACAGATGGATCACGGTAAGATCGATTGTATCCAAAAATGGCCCAGACCCCTGAATAGAAAGGCACTTCAAAGATTCCTAGGATTTGCAAATTTTATCACAAATTCATAAAAAAAATTCTTTAGTAGTAAAACCATTAACCCAGCTAACAAGTATCCACAACAAATATGCATGGAACGCACAAACTTAGGAGGCCTTCGATACCCTGAAAAGTCAGTTCACTACTGCTCCCATCCTACGCTTACCAGACCCTAACCTACAATACATCTTGGAGGTCGATGCCTCCCATCTGGCCCTAGGGGCTATTCTATCCCAAAAATCGTCCATTGGTGGACCTCTTCACCCTGTGGCCTACCATTCCCGATCCCTTACTCCCGCAGAGATCAATTACCCAGTAGGAGAAAAGGAGTTGCTAGCAGTGAAATCCACCCTGGAGACTTGGAGACACTTACTCGAGGGTACCTCATTACCCTTTATAGTGTATTTCAACCTTCAAAACCTTCAATACATTCAGGGTAACAAAACACTCTCCTCCAGACAGATAAGCTGGGCTCTCTTCTTCAATAGATTCCACTTTGTCATCACCTACAGACCTGGCTCCAGGAATAAAAAGGCTGATTCACTATCTCGCCTGGAAGAACACCAAAGTACACCTGACAGTAATTCCCAAATCATCCCACAGAAGAAAATCTTATGCACCATTTTGACCCTCAAAGAGGAATTGCAGCAGGCCCTAGGTTCAGAAAAAACCCCACTGCAGTTAGAGGCAGATGATGAAGGGTTCCTCTACAAAAATAACCGGCTATACATCCCGACTCCTCTATACCATCGAATTCTTTGATTTACTCATGATGTACCCCTAGCTGGACATCCCGGGATCACCAGGACCCTGAATCTCCTTTGCCGCCACTTCTGGTGGCCGAAGATGGAGAAGTCAGTAAGAGAGTACGTGTCCTCCTGCGTGCCCTCCTGCGTGCCCTCCTGCGTGTCCCGACCCCTTTTGGGCTTCTCACAACTCTCCCTTTACCCGAAAAAACCATGGCAGGCCGTTTCACTTGACTTTATCATTTTATTTACCCTGCTCAGGGGGTTACAACACGATCCTAGTCGCAGTAGACTACCTTACCAAAATGGCTCCCTTAATGCCCCTCACGAAACTACCAAACTCCAAAGAGACAGCAGAGATCTTGACACAGCATGTTTTCAAACTCCTTCAGAATTGTGTCGGATCAAGGTTCACAGTTCGTCTCCAGATTCTGGAAAGCTCTCTGCCTAAAACTCCAGATTGACCATCGGTTATCAACTGCCTACCATCCTCAAACAAATGGGCAAACCGAAAGGGTAAACAGCTGTCTAGAACAATATATCCATTGTTACTGTACTCATCTACAAAACAATTGGCATGAGTTACTTCCCCTAACCGAGTTTGCATGCAATAACAATACCAGTACTACCACAGGTTGTTCACTTTTTTATGCTAACTACGGTTTACATCCCTCAGCAGATTCCTACTAACAACCCCGCTGAAGATTTTGTCAACACCTTAGGACAGGGCTCGACAAATCCCGGTCGCCAGGGCGACTAGAAATAAGGTCCTGGCGACTTGGCTTGGAGGGGGGGGGTCAAAAAGCTGGCGCCATCTGGTGGTGAGCCGTTGGTATTACAAGTTATTACCACCAGATGGCGCCAGCTTACACATGGCCGTTGGTATTACAAGTTAAGCATTACAAGTTAAACAGCAATTCTAATGTAATTTTTCACTATTTTCACTGCCATCTTCTTCCCTCTAATTAGAACCCCCAAACATTATATATATATTTTATCCCAACACCCTAGAGAATAAAATGGCGATCGTTGTAATACTTTGTCACGCCGTATTTGTGCAGCGGTCTTACAAGCGCACTTTTTTGGAAAAAAATTACACTTTTTTTAATTAAAAAATAAAGACAACAGTAAAGTTATCCCCATTTTTTTTAATATTATGAAAGATAATGTTACGCCGAGTAAATTCATACCCAACAAGTCACGCTTCAAAATTGCGTCTGCTCGTGAAATGCCAACAAACTTTTACCCTTGAAAATCTTCATAGGCGACGTTTAAAAAAATCTACAGGTTGCATGTTTTGAGTTACAGAGGAGATCTAGGGATCTAGGGCTAGAATTATTGCTCTCGCTCTACCAATCGCGGCGATACCTCACATGTGTGGTTTCAATACCGTTTACATATGCGGGCGCTGCTCACGTATGTGTTCGCTTCTGGGCGCGAGCTCATCGGGACGGGGCGCGTTTTCTGGCTCCTAACTTTTTTAGCTGGCTCCTAGATTCCAAGCAAATTTGTCAACCCCTGCCTTAGGACCTCATTCCTCACCTACGCGACAACATCACTAAAGCCCAGAGCAGACAGAAGGCCTACTATGATCTTCAAAAAAAAGAGGGGTTAACCGCTCCAGGTGGATCTCTGCAGACAATTAGAGGAGCCTCTCAGGAGTCCAAGGTGCTGGCAATGCACAAGGCAGGATACAAAAAATGGAGATAAATGGACAGCCGCACTCCAGGGAAACTTTAGAAAAGTAGTCTTTTATTCATAAAAACGGGACATGCAAATCCAAAAATAAAGTCACAAGAAGGGACAACCGACGCGTTTCGCACACTGTTAGTGCTTAGTCATGACTACTTTTCTAAACTTTCCCTGGAGTGCGGCTGTCCATTTATCTCCATTTTTTGTATCCCACTATGATCTTCACATCAGAACTCTGCCCGCATACAAGATCGGAGATTTAGTGTGGCTATCCACCAAACACCTTAAACTGCAGACGCCATCACGCAAATTCAGTGGATTATTCATTGGTCCTTTCCCCATCCACTCATTGATCAATCCGGCAGCAGTGAGGCTACAACTACCGTCGACCCTACGTATTCATCCGACCTTTCACGTCTCCCTGATCAAACCCTACCATTCCAACAACTTCCCCGGTCACGTTACAGCCCCCCTACCGCCGATTGAGGTGAACGGTCAGGAGGAATACGAAGTCGCACAGATTCTGGACTTCCGTCTACATAGAAATTGCTAACAGTATTTGATCCATTGGAAGAACTATGGTCCACAGGATGACTCCTGAGAACCGCCTCTGATGTTCATGCCCCACGGCTTGTTCGCCTCTTCCATTCTCACAATCCTGACAGACCTGCTCCCTTGGCCCCCGGGAGGGGTCCCTAAGGGGAGAGGGTCCTGTAATATTTCGATCTCTCCATCGGGGCTCCTGTAATATTCCTATCTCTTCACCGGGGCTCCTGTAATATTCCCATCTCTCCACCGGGGCTCCGACATCTCCACCAACTCCGGCACATGGTGATGACATCACAGCGACCTCACCTGGCTCCTCATTGTATCCCTATTTAAACAGCCGATGCCTATTGCTTGATGTTCATGCTAGGAACCTGATGCCAGGCAAATGGCTCCAGTAGCTGATGGCTGCCTTCATTCACTATTGGGCCGGATAGAGCCCCGATTTCGATCTCCCTATTGGGCCGGACAGAGCCCCGACTGCCATCTCCATTTTGGGCTGTACAGAGCCCCTCCAACTACCAACTATTGGGCCGGATAGAGCCCCTCCAACTTCCAGCTTTTGGGCCAGACAGGGCCCCTTCTATGGTGGTAGTCAGAGGCTTGCCACTACCCTATCCTCAGTCAGCCTACTCTACAGGCAGAATCTCTTACCTACACCACTACTCCAAGCCGACCAGTATATCTCTCCAGAAGCCACTGGGTGGCACTAACAACAGAAGACAACTCACAGAAAGTATCCCTACGTTCACGATAAACTATTCCTGTGTACTGCTACTAAACTTAAGTTAGGCCCTTTTCACACTACAAAATAAATCCGTTTTAATAATCCGTTTTAAAATCCGTCAGATAATGTTAAAAAACGGAAGTTATACGTCCTTTTAAAATATCATTAAAGTCTATGGCATTTTTTAATGTTCCGTAAAGATCCGTAATAGTCCGTTATAACGTACGGACGTTAGTTGTAACGGAATATGTGACGGGTCTTGCACTATTTTTTGTCCGTTGCAATTAACGGATATATTAACGTCCGTTATATTTTAACATTGAAGTCTATGGCGCACGGACGTTAGTAAATGTCTCCGTAAATGTCCGTTATGTTAACGGACGTTAATTTTAATGAGCATGCTCAGTAAAGACTTCTGGAGCCTGGTCACATGGTTTTGCTCACTTCCCCCTCCCTCTCTCTACACTTCCTTCATCCGGCAGGAGGGAGCAGCTGAATCCGTCACCATCCGACGTAATTTCACGTATCCCATCAAATTTTTATCATCATTGAAGGTGAGTACATGTGTGGCTATATTTTTTTTTTTTTTTTTTTTACTTTTTCAGTGTTTTTGGGAACATGTGCTTGCAGCTGTCTGCATTTTTGTCCGCAGTTTGTATGGGTTAATGAATGTTTGGTAGTGAAGTTTGCATGATCGTTTTTGACCGTGTGTTGCCACTCTGCGACATTCTTATGTCCGCCATTTGCTTGCATTTTTGCAGGACATGTGCATTTTGGCATGCAGTTTTCATGGGGGCCTGAATGATGTTGCTAGGGTAGTGTGCAGATTGATATTTGACCGTGTGTAGCAACATTGCCTTTTGTGTATATTTATATATACAGTATAAAAAGGATGAATAAATAATTATATATATATATATATATAATTTATTCATCCTTTTTTTTTCATTTTGCAAAGTGAACATCATTTTTATTTTTTTTTTCTATAGTGAAAATGCCCAAGAAATTGGATAAAAAAAAAGAATTAATGTCAGAAATTCCTGACAACTCTGATGTCACATCCTTGGAATCTGGTAGCCAGATGTCCTCAAGCTCCAGTGTGAGTATTTATTTATTTGATAATTTTTACATAGCAATTTATTTTTATATATATGTAAAAATTAAACATAATTTTTTATTTTCTCTAGCATCATCATCATCATCATCATCATCATCATAAAAAAAGAAAAAGTTCTAGGAGGTCATCTATGAAAAAGGTGATTTTTCACTTTTTTTGACTGTTTTTTAAAAAGAATGTTTATGCAAATATTTTATTTATTTTTTCTCTCCCTCACCCCCTCAGAAGCAACAATCACTTCCAAAAAATACTTCTTCAGAGTTTTCTGACTCGACAGAAGAAAAGACGTCAAGTGTGAGTATTTTCCCATTTGAGTAAACAGCAGAAATTACTTTAAATACATTTTATATCTGGGTTTTACAGCATGAAGAATTTACTGCACCTTCTGGGCATGAATCCGAGGAGGATAGTGTCCCTCAAGTGGCGGCCCCCCAGGACTCCCAGGATAGGCCTTCCAAAGATGCTGAACCAGTATGTATATTACCAAATTTTGAGTTTTGTTGTACATCTTTACGTATATTCATTTTTTTTTTTAATATAGCTTCCCGCTCCTCAGTGCGCACCCACAAGAGGTAGACCCCGTATTCGTGGCAGAGGACGTGGTCGCGTGAGTATTTTATAGAGTGTGATTTCTTTCATTGTCAAATGAATACACTATACTTTTTGAAAAACTAATAACATACATCATTATATTTTCAGGGTGGCATTCGGCCTGGTCGGACTGAAGAAGGGCAGGTCTTTCCTCATCTGATCATAGATGACCCCTTACTGATATCTATGATCGAGGAGCGTCCTGCCCTTTGGGATAAGTCCGACACAAAGCACGCCAAGCGGGAGTACTGCCGGGCTCTTTGGATGGAAATATACCGAGCCATCTGTAACACCTGGGAGGACCTGTCCACACATGAACAATGGATTGTCGGTAAAGATTTTATTTATTTTTCTATTATTTTACATGTTCTTTTATTGTTTTTATTAACCACTTGCCGACCTCCTCATGTAGATTTACGTCAGCAGAATGGCACGGACAGGCACAATCACGTACCTGTACGTCCTCTGCTTGATGCGGGGTCCGATTGGGACCCCCCGCGCTACATGCGGCGGTCGTCAAGCCTCGGGGAGCGATCCAGGAAGACGGCGCGGCTATTCTTTTATAGCCGCTCCGTCGTGATCGCTCCCCAGAGCTGAAGAACGGGGAGAGCCGTATGTAAACACGGCTTCCCCGTGCTTCACTATGACGGCGTATCGATCGAGTGATCCCTTATATAAGGGAGACTCGATCGATCACGTCAGTCCTACAGCCACACCCCCCTACAGTTGTAAACACACACTAAGGGAATACTAAATGTTACAGCGCCCCCTGTGTTTAACTCCCAAACTGCAACTGTCATTTTCACAATAAAGAATGCAATTTAAATGCATTTTTTGCTGTGAAAATGACAATGGTCCCAATAATGTGTCAAAATTGTCTGAAGTGCCCGCCATAATGTCGCAGTCACGAAAAAAATCGCCGATCGCCGCCATTAGTAGTAAACAAAATAAAAAAAATAAAAATGCAATAAAATTATCCCCTATTTTGTAAACGCTATAAATTTTGCGCAAACCAACCGATAAACGATTATTGAGTTTTTTTTAAAACAAAAATAGGTAGAAGAATACGTATCGGCCTAAAAACTGAGTAAAAAATGTTTTTTTAGATATGTTTTTGGGGGATATTTATTAAAGCAAAAAGTAAAAAATATTGCATTTTTATTCAAAATTGTCGCTCTATTTCTGTTTATAGCGCAAAAAATAAAAACCGTAGAGGGGATCAAATAACACACAAAGAAAGCTCTATTTGTGGGTAAAAAAGGACGCCAATTTTGTTTGGGAGCCACGTCGCACGACCGCGCAATTGTCTGTTAAAGCGACGCAGTCCCGAACTGTAAAAACCCCTTGGGTCTTTAGGCAGCATATTGGTCCGGGGCTTAAGTGGTTAATAAACATATTTTGATTCTAGGTGAAAAAATAAAAGGTCACTGGCACTCCATCAGGGACCGCCACATGAGGGACTTAAGGGAGGAGGAACAAATGCCAAGTGGATCTGGGGCCTCCAATAAAACACCATATGTACACCGCCCACTCCTCGGATTCCTGCAAAAATGCCATGATATGCGGAAGTATGTCATATCTATGTTATTCTCCATTTGTAAATTCAAATATTTTTGAACAAAAAACTAATTATTTCTTTCAATCTCTCTTTCAGAATGAAATCCAGTCTCTATATGGCTCCATTGGCAACACCAACACACAACCCCCCCTCCCAACCCCTCCCTGGCCCATCCCCCGACACTGCTGATCAGGGGCAAGAAGCTTCTCCCCTACCAGCTTCCTCAACGTCCCGACCAAGTCGCCAGAGGATAGAAGTATCCTTTGGAGATTTGGTCCAGCCGTTGGGGACTGGTAGGAAACAGCAAGTGATCCTGGACAATCTCATAAAGCTGACAAGGGACAGCTTTATGAGATTGGATGATAAAGTGGAATCCTTAAGGGAGGAGTTGTGCCGGTCACGGCAGGCGGGGGCAGGGCCGTCTACTGGTCCCCCTTCGGAAGTTCTACTTCATCTCCAAAGTCTGACTCCCTTGGTGGAGAAATTGCCCTTTGAGAAGCAGTGTCAGTTCCGCAAGGAGTCAACAGACCTTGTGTTCAGATTCTGCTGCCCCACTCCAGACCCTCCCCCCCTTCCTGCAACTCCACCTAACCTCCCAACCCCCCCACCTTATCATTCCCCGTATTTATACATGTCCCCTACCCCAAGTTCACCAGGCCGTCACCGTGCACCATCACGGCAAGCTTCTCCTGCCCGTCACCGCTCCCCAGCCCGTCACAGCTCCCGCTACAGCCACCGGTCCCCTTCCCACCGTTCCCCTTCCCGCCGCTACAGGTCCCACACCCTGCCCCACTCCCTGGGATCTCAACAGCATTTGGGCCTTCCATCCACACCCTCCAATAGCATGATGCAATTGCTGTCACAGGGAGAACCCTCTTTTTCAACCCCGTCCTTTACACCTCTACCCAATTTTCCTCCTCCACCAAATATTCGCACCCCTATCACTCCTTTTCAACACTATTCCTTTAAACAACAATCCTATTCCCTGGAAACGCCCAGAATCTACCCACAAGGTAGAGTGGACTCCTTGCGGTCCCCGGAGGACCCCAGTTCCCAAGACCATTCACCATTCCCTCATCAGCCCTCCTTCACAAACCTGTGACCGTTGTATTGAGAATTTTTTGTTGGCACTAATGTTTTGTTGGCACTAAAGCCATGTTGCCAAGACCCTTACCCATTCCCTCCTTAGCCTTCTTTCACAGACCTATGACATGTGATGTCAACCAAGTTATGTCAAACCTGTGGTGCTGATGTTGTTGTGGCACTAAAAAAAGCACAAAACAATGTATATTGTTAAATTATTTTTATTTAAAAAAAAAAAAAAAATTTACTTTGTCTATTTTTCACACTACCAGCCTGTGTTTCATTCACAATGTTGTGGTAAAAGGTACAACTGTACTATTGTTAAATCAAAATGGGGACATTGCTAGTATGATGTTGTAGGGTGTACATTCTATGGCCCAGTGTCAAGTGTACACTGGGGCATAGATTGTACACCCTCCAGCATCATTCAATCAATGTGTACAAACACAACTTGATATAAGCACATTGCTAGCATGATGTTGGAGGGTGTACATTCTATGGCCCAGTGTCAAGTGTACACTGGGGCATAGATTGTACACCCTCCAGCATCATTCAATCAATGTGTACAAACACAACTTGATATAAGCACATTGCTAGCATGATGTTGGAGGGTGTACATTCTATGGCCCAGTGTCAAGTGTACACTGGGGCATAGATTGTACACCCTCCAGCATCATAAAAGCAATCAAACATACAATGATTTATTTCCGCAAAAAATAAAGAATTCAAATAAAGTTCACATCATACGATCCTGCCAAGACACCATGCCAGCTTCTGTAAGGAAATACTGTGAAAAATCATCTCTGAGACGCATGATGGCCTGGGTAGCTCTTTTGGATATCTGCTCTAGTCCAGGCAGAGCTGATTCAACTTCTTCAGGATCACTGGGGGAAGGCTCCTTGGTTAGGATGAAGTTGTGTAAAACAACAGCTGCCTTAACAACCTGATCAACCACGTCTGGGTGCAATTGGATTGGCCGGTTGAAGATCCGCCATTTACCAGCAAAAATTCCAAATGCACACTCCACATAGCGTCGTGCGCGTGACAGTCTGTAATTGAAGATGCGCTTGCGTTGGTCTAGTCCTCGGCTGGAGTAGGGCTTCAGCAAGTTGCCACACATCTGGAAAGCCTCATCACCAATGAAAACAAAAGGCATTGGCGGTCCATCGGTCCCAGGAAAGGCCCTTGGTTCAGGAAGTCCCATCTCACCAGAGTAGATCCTCCTCCCCATCACAGAGTTCTTGAACACACGTGAGTCATTGGTTCTTCCATATGACCCAATGTCCACTGCGACGAATCTGTACTGCGCATCCGCAATGGCCATAAGTATAGTGGAGAAGAACTTCTTGTAGTTGAAGTACTCGGACCCAGTGTGCGCTGGCTTCTGGATCCTGATGTGCTTCCCATCGATTGCACCTACACAGTTTGGAAACTGTGTTACTTCATGGTACTTCGCAGCAATTTGAAGCCAAAGTTCTGTAGAAGGTTGTGGGATAAATTCTTCTACAAGACAATCCCACAGGGCATCGCAGGTGCTCCGGACAATCCCAGAGATGGTGGAAATACCCAGGCGAAACTGGAAGTGCAGAGACGAAAAACTCTCACCAGATGCCAGGAACCTTAAAAAAGATAATAAAAAGGGGGTTTAGTATTTTGTAGAACACAATGAATGAAAAAAAGGACGTATCCGTTCACTGATGCGTGCTAGAAGGTCATCAAATGTTGATACAGACATCCGTAAGTAGCTTGCAAACTTGTCTGGATGCTGCCGCAGCTCCCCATACAAAGTGCTGTGAACCCTGTGGGTCATCTGTGCCGCAGTGATGGGATGGATCCAATATCTTCGACGGCGTTGGCGGCGTCTTTCAGCATCTCGTATCCTTCTTGCTTGGGAACGCCACAGCAGAACATCAAAACTGTAGGAAAGGTAGGTGGGAAACATGTTGCTATGTTCTCACCTCAGTGCTGAAATTCAGACTGCTAGAAGATCATTGAAGCACTCTTTTTATACCCAACACTTTGAATAGGGGGCGGAGCTTCAACTGCAGTTCAAGAAAGGGTGAAATGTTTTTTATTAACGGACGTTAGAAAGGAATGATATAACGGATGTATACGGATATATACGGATAAACATTATCCGTTTTCAATAAAGGAAGAATGGTAAAATATTTATCCGTATGTATCCGTTATTAAATCCGTTAATAAACGTCTGTTAATAGGTGTAATAACAGTAGAAACGGATATTATAAAACGGACATACAATCCATAGTGTGAAAGAAGCCTTAACCCTGATGCTCCACATTGTGGCCATGTATTACCAGACTAAATAAAACCACTTATATACCCAAGTTATCTAAATCTTCCTAAATGATCTCTGCCAAATTAAAGTTAACTGTTAAGAATGCCATATCCATAGACTTCTGAAGCTGTGATCCTCACCACCCAGAGATTGGGAGGAGGGATGGATGTATGCAGGGGTCTGTGGGGTTTCTCTTTTTTTTTTAATCTTCTCTTTTTTTCCCTCTCTGTTCTCCTTCACTTGCTCATCCTGCCTCCTCCCTCGCTCTCTCTTTGCTCTGTCTTTGTTTTCTTGCCCTTTTCTCTTTCTGCTCTCATATAAGTGTACTCTGCGTCCAGGGAGATGGCTATATTTTTCTGTTATAAATTTAAAGAAGGATGACAAGTAAAGTCAAGATAATGTCATGGAACGTTGGGAGGACTGGGAGCGAGCAGAAAGAGACATGCGGTAAAGGAATTAATTGAATTCTATAATCCGGCAAGTTTGTTTGCAGGAGACACATAAGGGGAAGGAGGAGGATAAAATGTTTGATATTTAAATATGGATTTCACTCTACATATTCCACATATTCTCAAAGAGTGAGTATCTTAATTTCTAGTGCTATTTGGTTTACGTGTAAGCAATGTATTAAAGATGTGGCCGGTCGATATGTGATGCTTCTTTGTACCTTAAATGAAGAAATGTTTTTTTTTGGGTAAATATGTATATCCCCCCCCCCAAGGATGATGTCTTAAAAAAGGTTTTTGAAAAAATGGCACAATGGTCGGATGTACCAACAGTAATAATTGGGAACTTTAAAGCGGAGCTCCACCCTTTTTTTCAAGTTTATACCATTCTATTTAACACTGCCCCCTTAATTATATTTGTCATGTTTTTTTTTGAAAACTCACTGTGTTCTTGCCGTGAGTTTATTACTCCAGCCGCGGCGGCAGCGCTGCTATGCCTCCCGGGAGATGTTTGCCATCGATCCCAGGAGGCTGGGCTGAAGACTTCGGCCGCAGTTGAAAAACATCTCGAGCGAGTCTGCTCACACTGCACTGAAGAGGAGCCTGCGATGGCATATAGCAGCAGCACTCCCCCCCCCCCTTGCACCGCAGAGACAGGACCACCACACCTTACCGCAGAGTCACAGCAGCCAGCGATGTCCTATAGAGCTAACGCTAACGCTGTCATTCACTCCCAACACACCATCAGTCTTGTGCGAAGCACCCCCAGTGTCTGCTGCTGCTGCTACAGGGAAGCTGCACATTGCCTCCAAGGCTGATGGTAGGGAGAAGATGCTGAGATGCTTGGTTAAGTTATTCGGGCCATCACAGGAAAATAAAAAAACCTTGCACCTCCACTGCACATTGATTCATAAAGTATATAACTGTCAGTGTTCACTCAGTGCTCCCTCTTCTCATGCACTGGTAGGTCCCTCACTCACCAGATCCAGGCACCCTCAAGGGTAAGGATGAGCCGAACACCCCCCTGTTCGGTTCGCATCAGAACTTGCGAACACACCAAATGTTCGTGTGAACTTTAGAACCCCGTTAACCACTTCCCGACCTCCTCATGTACATATACGTCAGCAGAATGGCACGGACAGGAACATGTACGTACCTGTACGTCCTCTGCTAGACGTGGGTGGGGGGTCCGATTGGGACCCCCCCGGTACATGCGGAGGTCGGGTCCGCTCGGGGAGCGATCCAGGACGACGGCGCGGCTATTTGTTTATAGCCGCTCCGTCGCGATCGCTCCCCGGAGCTGAAGAACGGGGAGAGCCGTGTGTAAACACGGCTTCCCCGTGCTTCACTGTGTCGGCGCATCAATCGCGTCATTCCCTTTATAGGGAAGACACGATCGATGACGTTATTCCTACAGCCACACCCCCCTACACTAGTAAACACACACAAAGTAAACCCTAACTCCTACAGCGCCCCCTGTGGTTAACTCCCAAACTGCAACTGTCATTTTCACAATAAACAATGCAATTTAAATGCATTTTTTGCTGTGAAAATGACAATTGTCCCAAAAATGTGTCAAAATTGTCCGAAGTGTCCGCCATAATGTCGCAGTCACGAAAAAATAGGATTTTTTGTACCGTAAAATCCTTTTCTCTGAAGTCCATGGACGGACACAGCTCCTTAAATCTTGACAAGTGGGTTATGTTCCCTGTTTACAGGAGAGGACTAGGCAGAAACATGTTAAATAGTTAAATACATGTTACATTAACAGAGTTGAACAGCCCCGCCCAGGGGGCGGTCCCTCCAGACATAACCCTCCTCACTGCAGCATGCAGCCTCAGTTCGTAACAAGCAGTACAAACCTAAAAAGGAGGGGTGGGAGCTGTGTCCGTCCATGGACTTCAGAGAAAAGGATTTTACGGTACAAAAAATCCTATTTTCTCTTATCGTCCATGGACGGACACAGCTCCTTAAATCTTGACAAGTGGGACGTCCCCAAGCAGTGTCAAAAAACGAGGGGTGGGAAATATATCAGTAAAAACAATTTTAACTTCACCCCAAAACAAGCAGAGATCCTCAACGAAGGAGGTGCAACTTTAAACAGCCGCCGGCAAAAACTAGCGGCTGAAAAAAACATCATAAGATGCACTCACAGCAACCATGTAAATTCTGGAAAAAGCGTGAACGGACGAGCAAATCGCCGCCTCGCACACCTGTGAGACCGACGCATGATGTCGAAAAAAAAAAAAAAAAAAAAACCCAGGAAGCACCAATTGCCCTGGTCGAAAGTGCCGTGACCGGAAAGGGGGGCCCGCCCCTTAGGAGCATAGGCCTGTATGACGGCCTGCCTGATCCACCGAGAAATGGTGGTCGACGAGACCGCCAGGCCCTTTTGTGGACCAGACACCGACACAAAAGAGAGTCAGAAGCTCCGAAATGGAGCTGTAGTAGGCTGGTATACCCGCAAAGCGCGTACCACGCCTAAAGTATGAAAGGCCGAAACCTCCTTCGGAAGAAGGGAAGGTCGCGGGCGCACCATCACCTAATCCTTATGGGGGATCAAGCATGGCGGCTTGCAAGACAAGACCGCCAACTCAGAAACCCCTCTAACAGAGGTAAAGGCCACTAAAGGGGCCACCTTCTGAGATAGTGTCAGGAGAAAATCTCTCTGATGTTTCCAAAAGGAAGGTTCCTGAAGAACCGAAAGGCACCAGAGTCAAAACTCATGGGGGAAGAGATGGGCCAAGAGGGGAAAGTATATGACAAACCCCTTGCACACAAAAAAAGGGGACCCACCAGGGAACGGGCCGCAAAAAGGCCACTAAAAGAACACAGCCAAGGCTGAAATCTGCCCCCAAACGGTGCTTTAAGCAATTTTTAGATCCAATCCAAGCTTTAAAAACAGCAGGACCCTGGACACCGAGAGTACGCCCGTGGACGTCACTCCATCCCTTCGCACCAAGAGAGGTGCGACGGTAGATCCTCCGGAAGAAGACTACGGTGCCCTGTTGAGATGACCGAGTCAGACAGACCCTTTTTACCTAAAGTCTGGCTTCCAATAACCATGTTGAGCAAGTCAGTGACTGTACAACAGGAGGAAGTATGGGACCTTGAGACAGGAACCTCCTGCCCTGGCAATCGCCAGGGTGCCTCCGCTACCAGGCGCCCGATATCAGCGTACCAAGGACGCCGAGGTCAATCTGGAGCGATTAGAATCATCGGGATCTCCTCAGCATCCACTCTGTGGAGCGGCCGAGGAAGCAACTACCATGGAGGAATGGCAAAAAATCACCGATACAGACAACACAGGGCCACCAGCGCACTGACGCGTCTGTACAAGATCACTAGACCTGGCCACTAACTTTGACACCCTTGCGGCGGAGACAAGCTGCCAGGAGATCCATGCCATGTGAGGCTCACCTCCTGCAAGGGAGCCGAAACACCCCAAGCACAAAGACCAGTCGCCCTGGTCCAGCATCTGGCGACTCCAGTAGTCCGCCTGCCGGCATACCTGATGGTAGACTGAAGCCACGGCCGTGGCGTTGTCCGGCTGAAACCAGATCGGTCGACCACAAGGAGAAGCATAGCCTGATCGCCTAAAATAGTAGGACAATGAACAGTAGACAGCACCTGGTATTCCCAGGCGGTCTCCCACCAGGCACTAGCCAGGCCCGACCCTGGGTAGCTACCGAGACCAGACACATTCAAGGAGGTGTGGTCATAGGTCCACGCAAGTGCAGCGACTCAGGGCCGACTGGACCCCCCAGTTTTGTGAACCTCCAGGTTCACAACCCGTGAGCTGGCATCCGTCGTAAACACCGACCACTGGAAGGAAGGAACAACTTCCCGGACCGAAGAGTCGGGAATCTCTGTCACCAACTCAGAGAGACTCTGACTAGGTGGCGCACAGGAATCTAATGATTTCAGAGACAAGAGATTTTTACCACCTGGACAGTAGTTCCCCTGGAAAACCAGGGTGTGGAACTGGGCATACAGTACCACCTTGAAGGAGGCTACCCACAGACCCCGAACCAGCAGGCGCCCGGAGAGAAGACCGATTGCGTGATGCCAATACCTTCACCGCAGACTGAAGAGTCTGCAATTTCTCCAGGGGAAGAAGGACCTTTGCCACTGAGGAGTCTGGATCAACACTAGATATTCCAGCGCTGAGTCGGAACCTAGCATGCCCATGATTTGAACCCTGGGTCGCACACATGGAGGGCAGGCTTGCTGCCACTGAGCTACACTTTCTGGCCTAAACGTTTAACATCCACCCGAATCTTCGGAGGGTCTGAATGGGAATAACCCATCCACTAGGTCGGAGACAGAAGCTGCTCTCAGAAGAAAGTCGTCCAAGTAGCCAATGAGGCAAAGCCTCGCTGTCCCAACAAAATTCAAATAAGTGCGAGCTCCTAGCTGAAAACCCATGGTGCTGACGCCAGATCAAAAGGGAGGGCCACAGGCTGACAGAGACCCTTCTCTCATCACGAAGCACAGAAAAAAACACTGACATGTGCAAAACGGGACATGCATGTATGCGTCCCTGATGTCCGAGGACGTCAGGACATCCCCCGGATGAAGCGCAGCTACCACCGAACAAATGGATTCCATGCGGAACTACCCGACGTTCACAAAGGTATTTAGGGCCTGAGGCCCATAGAAAACCCCAAAACTCTCGTCCTGCAGGAAAGGTAAAATTACCCCGCAGCTTAGCAAATCCCACACTGCCCAAGGCAGACCGATGGGCCGGGAGAGGAAGACACAAGGACAGAACTTTGTTCTGTGGATAGGAGGAAACCCTATCTAGTACTCCGAAGAGACCACCTCGCAGACCCACTAGTCGGAGAGCAGGGAGGTTTCACTGAATTGTGAACCTGCAAGCCGTCCCTCCCACCTAGAGACAGGGAGGGAAGGCTATATACATTGGCAGGATTTGGGTGCCGGCGTGATCGGCTTATGCACCCAGGGACAGATTAGTCCCCCAGCTGGGCCTTTGACGGCCTGGGAGGGTTGCCCCTAAATAATACACACACATAGTGTGTATGTATATTATGTAGGTGTATGTACACATGTCTTTGGAGGAAACCGGAGTACCCGGAGGAAACCCACGCAGACACAGGGAGCGACAATGCAAGCTCCAGGCAGATTGGCGTCAGTGTGCGGATTCGAACCAATGACTCTTTTGCTGCCAAGTAATGGAGTTAAGCACTACACCACCGTGTGCATAAAACCATTCTGAAACAGACACCCTGGATAACAAGGGCGCAGCATTCAATGAAGCATCACAGACCTATATGAGGCCCTGGACCAGCTGGTCCGCTAGGCTAATAACCTCAGGAGAGAGTCGGTGCTCCTCCACTGTCTGGTGCAAAATACTCACTCTGTGAGTTGCATACAGCACTAGGGGTCAGGACTACTCCAGGATGGCCGCCGAGCGTTCAGAACGCGGCCACAGGAAAATGGCCGGCACAATGTAAGCTGCGCCATAGCGCGGCTACAACAAAATGGGCGCCAATGGGAGTTTTCAATGTAATTGAAAAACCTCCCAAAAAATGGCGCCAGCGTCGACTGAGACCCCAGTGTAGTGGCCACAATAGGCCCGCAAGCCAGACCCCAGCATGGTAAACATGGAACGGGTCAGTACTTCGCATCTTCTATCAGTCAGATCCATAAAAGCGGGGGTTCCCGCCCGGCGGTGAGGGACTACAAAAGCCCTCAACGGCTTTTCTCATTCCGCATCTCAGAAATTATCAAAGAAGGGCACAGAAGGAAAAAACCTACACAGCGGTCTGATTTGTGTGATCCAAAAAAGACCGAGCCCTCGGCGGAAACCCAGCTGCACTATGCAGCTTAGGAGAGTCCCTTGCAGCAGTAAAAAGCGCACCCATAAATGCCTTATTCTGCTTTTTTTTTTTTTTTTTAACTAGGTACCTGGTCCATGGCTCCATAACAGAGCATTCCCCAGGGGATAACGGGGGAAGGGGGCACTCTTTTACCGCCCGCCCGCAGTCCACCCCCACCCTGGCACAAACTGTGTCCAGGACTAACAATAAAAACTCTGTGGGAATCCCAGGTGCTAACACCTGCTGCCACCACCAGCATGTGGGGAAGGACCCAGATACTGACTCCAATATTTACATATAGTGTGTATTATAATATGCACACCTGTCCATACAAATAGACAAAAGCTCCTAGAGCCCTATTCAGGGCCTCTCACCCACTTGCTGCGCTGACCAGGGGTAACCAGGGGACTCCCTCAGGAGGAGACTGCCCAGCGCTGCCTGTGTGAGGAAAAGAACCATGAGGTAACTTTTGCAGGGACCTGTGTTTAAACAGGAAAGGCCTCCTAGGGCTGTTTTACTTAAGGATAAGACACAGATACAGCATAAAAAGCAAAACCGTTACAGGTGTCACCAATCAGTCAGCGTCTGCTGAAGTATAATCATAAACATCTGTGCTCATCACAGGGCTTTTTACCTCACAGGAAAGCCCAATACAAAAAAGAAAAAGCACAGGCCAGATAACACAGTCCCCTCAGGAAGGCCCCCTCCCCCCTGACAGCGGCAATGTTAGCAATGCAGCAAGGGAAAGGAGCAGGGAAGTAAGGGGAAGGGACCCCCGAACCCCAGGAATGCCCAGCCGTACCAACCCACCGAAGCAGGAGGGACTGTACTTACCCGTCCAAGCGAGGACTCGCTGACGCATTCCTGACAGAACTACAACCGAAATGGAGGTAGCTGTCGGCCCGGTCCACTGTGAGTGAGACAACACCACAGCCCAGTCATATGTGGACCTTGGAGCAAAGCTCACCGGCCACCCCAGGAGTCATGGGGTATGGCGTGGCAGACCAAGCCTCTTTGCAAAGGTGTGCCCACGCTTGCTGGTCGGACTGAGTAGACTACAAGGATCTATATTATCCAGCATGTCTCTCAGCCGACAGTTGAAAGAAGATTCTTCAAGAAAAAGTAAAGTAAAATAAAATAAAATTTCTCCTCAGGGCGCTGGGCCCAAAGGGAGCCATACGCCCTTCTCCTTTGCTAGGCAGAACGAAACTGAGGCTGCATGCTGCAGTGAGGAGGGTTATGTCTGGAGGGACCGCCCCCTGGGCGGGGCTGTTCAACTCTGTTAATGTAACATGTATTTAACTATTTAACATGTTTCTGCCTAGTCCTCTCCTGTAAACAGGGAACATAACCCACTTGTCAAGATTTAAGGAGCTGTGTCCGTCCATGGACGATAAGAGAAAAATCGCTGATCGCCGCCATTAGTAGTAAAAAGAATAAAAATGCAAAAAAACTATCCCCTATTTTGTAAACGCTATAAATTTTGCGCAAACCAACCGATAAACGATTATTGCGATTTCGGCCTAAACTGAGGAAAAAAATATTTTTATATATGTTTTTGGGGGATATTTATTACAGCAAAAAGTAAAAAATATTGCATTTTTTTCAAAATTGTCGCTCTATTTTTGTTTATAGCGCAAAAAATAAAAACCGCAGAGGTGATCAAATACCACCAAAAGAAAGCTCTATTTGTGGGGAAAAAAAGACGCCAATTTTGTTTGGGAGCCACGTCGCACGACCGCGCAATTGTCTGTTAAAGCGACGCAGTCCCGAACTGTAAAAACCCCTTGGGTCTTTAGGCAGCAATATGGTCCGGGGCTTAAGTGGTTAAAGTCTATGGGACTCGAACATTTGAAATCTAAAGTGTTAATTTTAAAGGCTAATATGCAAGTTATTGTCCTAAAAAGTGTTTGGGGACCCGGGTCCTGTCCCAGGAAACATGTATCAATGCAAAAAAAAGTTTTAAAAACGGACGTTTTTTCAGGAGCAGTGAATTTAATAATGCTAAAAGTGAAACAATAAAAGTGTAATATTACTTTAAATTTCGTACCTAGGGGGGGTGTAAAGTCAGCATGTGAAAAAGCGCATGTTTCCCATACATAGATTTGTCCCTGCACAAAGTGTCATTTCTGAAAGAAAAAAAGCCATTTAAAACCGGCTTTGCGGTTCTAATGAATTGTCGGCTCTTTCAATTACAGAGATAGTTCATTCATAAAGAAAAGAAAAAATGTGTGGGGTTCCCCCAAATTAAATTACCAGGCCCTTCAGGTCTGGAATGGATATTAAGGGGAACCCCGCCGTAAAAAAAAAAAAAAAATGGAGGCCCTTCAGGTCTGGTGTGGATTTTAAGGGGAACTCCACCCCAAATTTTTTAAAAAAATGGCGTGGAGTCCCCCTAAAAATCCACACCAGACCCTTATCCGAGCACGTTAACCTGGCCGGGCGCAGAAAAGAGGGGGGACAGAGTGCGCCCCCCCCCCCTCTCCTGAACTGCACCAGGCCACATGCCCTCAACATGGGGAGGAGGTCCCCATGTTGATGGGGACAAGGGCCTCATCCCCACAACCCTTGCCCGGTGGTTGTGGGGGTCTGCGGGCGGGAGGCTTATCAGAATCTGGAAGACCCCTTTAACAAAGGGGACCCACAGATCCTGCCCCCCCCCCCTATGTGAATTGGTAATGGGGTACACTGTACCTCTACCATTTCACGAAGGAAGTGTAAAGAGTTTAAAAAAAAACACACTGACACCATAGAAAAAATCCTTTATTAATTAAAAAAAAAATCCAGCAATGTGGATCCACTCTCGGCCCGCCCCGCCCGCTCCAACGTTGTCTACTTCTATCCTGCGATGGATTATCTCTCTCCAGCGTCGGATGATCAGCGGTCCGGTCCAGCGATGCAGAAGATCCATCCGTCCAGAGCGCAGTAGCCCTGGGTCTTTCCCAGTGACGTACGAGGGTGCGTCAGAGGGGGCGGGGTCACGTGACGGGTGGTCGCTTCCCCTATATAAGAACTGTCACAGCTCCAGCGCGTCATTCCGCTGGGCTGTGTCCAGCGGGGAGGGGAGCTCCCCTACTGCGCTCTGGACGGATGGATCTTCTGCATCGCTGATCATCCGACGCTGGAGAGAGATAATCCATCGCAGGATAGAAGAAGACAACGTTGGAGCGGGCGGGCCGGGCCGAGAGTGGATCCACATCGCTGGATTTTTTTTTTTTATTAATAAAGGATTTTTTCTACGGTGTCAGTGTGTTTTTTTTTAAACTCTTTATACTTCCTTCGTGAAATGGTAGAGGTACAGTGTACCCCATTACCAATTCACATAGGGGGGGGGCAGGATCTGGGGGTCCCCTTTGTTAAAGGGGTCTTCCAGATTCTGATAAGCCCCTCGCCCGCAGACCCCCACAACCACCGGGCAAGGGTTGTGGGGATGAGGCCCTTGTCCCCATCAACATGGGGACATCCTCCCCATGTTGAGGGCATGTGGCCTGGTGCGGTTCAGGAGAGGGGGGGGGGCCGCACTCTGTCCCCCCCCTCTTTTCTGCGGCCGGCCAGGTTAACGTGCTCGGATAAGGGTCTGGTATGGATTTTTAGGGGGACTCCACGCCATTTTTTTTTTAAATTTGGGGTGGAGTTCCCCTTAAAATCCACACCAGACCTGAAGGGCCTGGTATGGATATTTGCGGGGAATCCACGCCATTTATTTTTTTTTTACGGCGGGGTTCCCCTTAATATCCATTCCAGACCTGAAGGGCCTGGTAATTTAATTTGGGGGAACCCCACACATTTTTTCTTTTCTTTATGAATGAACTATCTCTGTAATTGAAAGAGCCGACAATTCATTAGAGCCGCAAAGCCGGTTTTAAATGGCTTTTTTTCTTTCAGAAATGACACTTTGTGCAGGGACAATTCTATGTACGGGAAACATGCGCTTTTTCACATGCTGACTTTACACCCCCCCTAGGTACGAAATTTAAAGTAATATTACACTTTTATTGTTTCACTTTTAGCATTATTAAATTCACTGCTCCTGAAAAAACGGCCGTTTTTTAAACTTTTTTTTGCATTGATACATGTTTCCTGGGACAGGATCCAGGTCCCCAAACACTTTTTAGGACACTAACTTGCATATTAGCCTTTAAAATTAACACTTTAGATTTCTCCCATAGACTTTAACAGGGTGTTCCGCGGCTTTTCGAATTTGCCGCGAACACCCCTAATTGTTCGTTGTTCGCCGAACAGGCAAACAGGCAATGTTCGAGTCGAACATGAGTTCGACTCGAACTCAAAGCTCATCCCTACTCAAGGGGTGTAAAGCCTTGAGCAGCACAGGATTCGAGTCGTAAACACATATTGAAACGCTCGAATTTAATTTGCTAAATGTGAGTACTTGAATTTTATTCCTTTCTGTGAAATAAACCTTGTTCGACTATACTATGTGGGACTCTCTCTCTTTTTGAGCTACATACCAGAGCAAACAAGTGGAGGTTTTCCAGAGAGCGACACAGGGCTAACACTGTGAAGGCTTTACACCCCTTGAGGGTGCCTGGATCTGGTGAGTGAGGGACCTACCAGTGCATGAGAAGAGGGAGCACTGAGTGAACACTGCCAGTTATATACTATATGAAGCACGGAGCACCTTCTCTTTTGTTGCATGGACTGTTATTATCAGCATCAGATGTTACTTTAATATCAGCACGGCACAGAGCACTTTAACTATTCAACCTCAGTCATATACTGTATATATATAATTTTTATCTTTATATTTATTTATTTTGTATTTCTAAATACCAGCACGGATTCACGTATTTTTTACTTCGTGATTTAACACATAGTTTGGTTCACTTACCGCATGGAGACTAAGCTATAGCATTACACGGGATAAGTATTGCATTTACCATTTATTATTGTGTTTTTTCACATATCAGTTAAGAGGCGCCAACACCTACTACCTCACCCCTCATCACATTCCATATTCCATTTAGATGGAATTTCACGTAGGGGTTGCCACTTAATTTGCACACACCTATTAATATCACTGCAGCACTTTGAAAATAGTAGTTCCCTAGCGCGGGTTCTACCCCCCCCCCCCTTTTTTACATTGATTCATAAAGTCTTCACGATATGATTGTGGCTGCTTAGTATTCACATAAATACTTTTATAGTGTTGTTACATTTGATTTGATAATGTCATTTAAATGTGACAGCTTTCCTTCAAAAGGATTCAAAATGTGAAGGCATCCCATCAGTAGAGTCTAAAAGCAATAATGTCCTATCAATAAAGTCAAAATGTGGCAGTATTCCATCAGAAGAGTCTAAAAGGCTTGTGCAGCACTGAGCATGTGCGAGATCTGCAAGGCTGAAATCCAGGAAGTCATACAGTCTGGCTTCATGATGCCCACACTTAAGATGGCCCCAGTCAATTTCTATTTTATAAAGTATCGAATTGCTGTAACAACCTAACAAAACGGACCTTAGTTTACAGACTAACTTTACTAGAATACATTAAGCTTGTGTATTACAGGGGTATTTATATTTAAAAAGTGAAATTGTGGCCGGAACTCCACTTTAATAACGTATTAAATGAAGAGATGGATAGGCGAGGCAGTAGTAAGAGTAATAGGTAGGGTAAGGTAACAAAATTGGCCAGTCAAATACAAGAGATGGGTCTATTGGATATGTGGAGATAGAGATTCCCGGATAGAAAAAATTATTCATGCTGTTCAAGCACGTATGGATCATTATCGAGAATAGATATGGCCTTGGGAAATGGGAAAGTCCTTTCCTGGGTTAAATTAGTTCAGTATGAAGCATGGGGTCTCTCTGACCATGCTCCACTGACTCTGTCTTTGGAATGGGCGGAACAATTAACCCACCCTCAATGGAAAATAAACACACAGTGGTTATCCTTGTTCCCAGAGAAGAGCCAATTGGAACGGGCACTAAAAGGCTTTTTTAGAGATAATAAGGGATCAACATCAGGGATGATGCTTTCATTGCATATCTTAGAGGAATAATCATTAAAGAAATATCTCAAATTAAACTAGCTATAAGACAAAAGGAGGAAATGGTAATACAAAGGGTTAAACAAACAAAACAAGAATTCATATTAGATCCCATTAAAGAGAAACACGTAGCATGGCAGGATGAACAAAAGATTTATAGAAACTTGGTCGTGATTAAGGCAGAGAACAGTAGATTCTTGCAGAGCCAAAAACAGTATGAAATGGGGGGAACAGGTGGGTCATATGTTGGTGATGGTAGCACTTAATCAGGAAGGACCAACTAGTATAGCTGCCATCAAAGATGGAAAAGGAGCAGTGATGTTTGATACAGAGAATATTCAAAGGATATTTGTAGATTTCTGTTCACGATTGTATAAATCTGAAATGTCAAATATAGGGGAAAAAAATGATTCATTTTTGGGCAGTCTAAGTTTACCAACATTGCCTTCAATAGAAAGGGAATCTTTGGATACCCCTATAACTCTGAGGCCTCGTACACACGGCCGAGGAACTCGACGTGCCAAACACATCGAGTTCCTCGGCCAGTTCAGCCCTGAAGTCGCCGAGGAGCTCGGCGGGCCGAGAGCTCCCATAGAACAATTAGAAAATAGAGAACATGTTCTCTATTTTCTCGACGAGTTCCTCGGCGGCTCCATCGGGCCGAAAGTGTACACACGACAGAGTTTCTCGGCAGAATCAGGCTCTGACCGAGTTTCTCGCCGAATTCTGCCGAGAAACTCTGTCGTGTGTACGAGGCCTGATGGAGTTGGAGGAAGCGGTGAGACAAATTCAAAATAATAAAGCACCAGGGATGGATGGACTCCCTGTGGAGATATATAAATTATATGGTCTAATTTTGTTATCAGAACTTCTGGAGGTATTTAATGAAGCTTATATCACACAGGAACTCCCTAAATCCATGATGGAAACAATAATAATTGTAATTCTAAAACCTGGCAAGGACCCATTAGAACCAGATTCATATCATCCAATCTCTCTTCTCACATCAGACATTAAGATATTAGCTAGAGTCCTGGCTAATAGGTTAGCTAGACATATTGATATCTTAATACACGTAGATCAAACAAGGTTTATCCCTTCTAGGACAGCAGCAACAAATATTCGTAGTTTTTTTTTGAATATACAATTATACAATGGACAGCGGGGGAACTGGCACCATTCTTTCATTGGATGCTAGGAAGGCATTCGATATGGTAGAGTGGGAGTATCTATGGAGAGTATTGACTGCCTTTGGGATAGGTCCAGGCTTCTTGGCCTGGTTAAAAATATTATATAAAGAGCCAAAAGCTAGGTTAAAGATCAATGGAACTATGTCACCAGTTCTCTCGCTGTCCCAGGGGACTAGACAAGGCTGTCCCCTATCCCCTCTTTTTTTTGCACTAGCAGTGGAACCATTGACCGCTGCAGTTAGACAGTCCAAGGGGATTGAGGGATTTAGACGTGCAGGAAAAGGAGGATAAAATAGCTTTATATGCAGACGATGCTCTCATCTTCCTGAACAACCCTACAAAATCCTTAGAGTCTTATGACCCTTGTACTTACATTTGTACGGATTTCTGGGTTTAGCATCAATTGGGAGAAATCAGTGTAAATGCCGTTACATAATGATAATATTTCCCTGTCAGACTGCGCAAAAAAAATTAAGATTAGCCACAAAATGAGGTACTTAGGAATCGAGGTAACGCGAAAAGTGGGGGATTATATGGACTTGAATCTCAGACCATTATTACTTAAATGTAAAGAAAAAAGCCAGAGTTGGTAAAAAAAGTTGGTAAAAACTCCCATTAAACTGTGTTTGGAAGATCCAATCTCATACAAATTATTTGGATCCCACAATAATTGAGTGTTTTTCATAATTGTCCAATGTGGATAGCAATGTTTTGGTTTCGCAGGATAGAATCCCTCTTTTGTGAATTTATCTGGAGGACAAAAAACTCTCAGATAAGGCGAACAACTCTAATACTAGCTAAAGATGAAGGGGGTCTTGCCATTCCACAGCCAAATAATTACTTTTTAGCAGCACAGATACAACAGTTTTTTGGCTGGACAGAGACTTTGGAAGAAGACCTCATACAGATATTACTCCTGCCGGAAATGGGTATACATTGTTGTCCACATTGGAGGCTAAAATTATGCAAGAAGATAAAAATGTTGTTACAGATAAATTATTTGCTTATGTAAGGCAGGAAATGAAGGACATTACACATATTACAGGTTATCAGGGCCGCCATCAGGGGGTACAGGCAGTACACCCGTAAGGGGCCCGTGGTCCCCAGGGGCCCAGAAAGGCATCCCCCTTTTTTCTTTTGTCAGCACCCAAAGCCTTCGACCTCTAAGGGGCCCGGTGGTCCTCAGGAGCATGGATGGCATCCCCCTTTTTTTATTATTTATTTAAAAAAAAAAAAAATATATATATATATATATATATATATATATATATATATATATATATATATATATATATATATATATATATATATATATATATATATATATATATATATATATATTTTTTTTTTTGTCAGCACCCAAAGCCCCCCCCCCGACCTCTAAGGGGCCCGGTGGTCCCCAGGGCCCCGGATGGCATCCCCCCCTTTTTTTGTCGTCAGAACCCAAAGCCCCGCCCCCGACCTCTAAGGGGCCCAGTAGTCCCCAGGACCCCAGATGGCATCCCCCCCTTTTTTTTGTTTGTCAGCACCCAAAGCCCCCCCCAACCTTAATTCGTGGCAGCAGCCCCCCCCAGATTCTAGATTTGCGGCGGCTTCCCATTCTGAATTTGCAGGGGGAGAGAGAAAAACTAAAATATTAAATCTCAAATAAATAAAAGAGAAGGTGAAGAGAATTATTATCATTATTTTTTTCTGTTGGGGGGGGGGGGGGGGTAATGCATGATGAAATATGTATATGTCAACTGTATCTGGATTTTATGAATGAATGTAGAATGTCCTTATTGTTTTTGATGTAGTAGAAAACAATAAAAAAAATGACTGAATTTAAAAAAAAAAAAAAAATCGTACCTGGGGGGTGTCTATAGTATGCCTGTAAAGTAGAACATGTTTCCCGTGCTTAGAACTGTCCCTGCACAAAATGTAATTTCTAAAGCAAAAAAAGTCATTTAAAAACTACTCGCGGCTATTCATGAATTGTCCCGGGAATACAGATCAAAGTCATTGAAAAAAATGGCAGGGGTGCCCCACAGTCCATTACCAGGCCATTTGGGTCTGGTATGGATATTAAGGGGAACCCTGCATCAAAAAAAAAAAATATGGCGTGGGGTCCCCCCAAAAATCCATTGCTGGAATGTTTTTTTGATTTTTTACTTTTTGATTTTTAATAAAGGACTTTTTTTCCAACTGTGTCTGTGTGGATTTTTGCAATTTCTTACACTTTCTTTGTGAAATGGTAGGGGTACAATGTACCCCGTTACCAATTCACATAGGGTGGGTGGAATCTAGGGGTCCTCTTTGTTAAAGGGGGCTTCCAGGTTACGATAAGCCCTCCCATCCGCAGACCCCCACAACCACCGGGCAAGGGTTGTGGAGATGAGGTCCTTTTCCCCATCAACATGGGGATATCCTCCCCATGTTGAGGGCATGTGGCTTGGGCATGTGGCCTGCCAGGTTGCGTGCTCGGATAAGGGTCTGGTATGGATTTTTTTTTTCATTATGGTGCAGGGTTTCCCTTAAAGCGGATGTTCCATGGGGAAAAAATATTAAAAGCCAGCAGCTACAAATACTGCAGCTGCTGACTTTTAATATTAGGACACTTACCTGTCCGGGAGTCCAGCGCTGATCGCAGCAGAGCACGAGCGATCGCTCGTCTCTCTGCTGCTCCCCCCGCCATCCACGCTGAGGGAACCAGGAAGTGAAGCGCTGCGGCTTCACTGCCCGGTTCCCTACGGCGCATGCGCGAGTCGCGCTGCGCCCGCCGATTGGCTTACACGCTGTGTGCTGGGAGCCGAGTGTTCCCAGCACACAACGGGCGACAGACGGGAAGTCAGAAAAACCCGTCTTTCGCCCGTAGCGTGAGGCCGGAAGTGGGTGCAAATACCTGTCTTTAGACAGGTATCTGCACCCCCCTCCCCCCTGAAAGGTGTCAAATGTGACACCGGAGGGGGGGCGGGTTCCGATCAGCGGGACTCCACTTTAGGGTGGAGAACCGCTTTAATATTCATACCAGACCGGAAGGGCCCGATATGGAATTTGGGGGGGACCCCCACGTTTTTTTTTGGTTCGGTTTTGCTGTTTTTTTCAATGACTTTGATCTGTATTGCCGGGACCCGACAATTCGTGAATAGCCGCGAGTAGTTTTAAATTACTTTTTTTGCTTTAGAAATAACATTTTGTGCAGGGACAGTTCTAACCATGGGAAACAGGCATACTATACACACCCCCCAGGTACGAAATTTAAAAGGAATATTTCACTTTTATTGTTTCACTTTAAGCATTATTAAAATCACTGCTCCCGAAAAAACAGCCATTTTTAAAAAAAAAATTTGCATTGATACATGTCCCCTGGGGCAGGACCCGGGTGCCCAAACACTTTTAATGACAATAACTTGCATATTAACCTCTAAAATTAGCACTTTTGATTTTTCATGTTCGTGTCCCATAGACTTTAACGGTGTTCGCGTGTTCAAACAAATTTTTTGCCTGTTCGCATGTTCTGGTGCGAACCAAACTGGGGGGTGTTCGGCTCATCCCTAGTGGTTAACATCATCATTACCCTCAGTCATCCTTAATTGATAGAAAATATGAGTGAATAGAGCTCACTCTTACCCCTAACCTCATTTATCCTAGAAATTATACGTTTTGTGGATCTTCCTCTTGCCCTTATTAACCAATTGGTCAACAGACTTAGTACATAAGTTTATACCTTATATCAGGGGTGTCCAAACTTTTTTCAAAGAGGGCCACATTTGATGAAGAGAGCATGCTTGAGGGCCGACCCATTTTGCCTGACATTCTCTGAACCATTAAAATTTGATCTAAGTGTGTTTGCCCGAGCAATAATACACTGCACAACGAGAATTCTCTTGCCTTTGTAGCTGTGTGTGGTGAAGAGATGAGCTCAGGCGTGTTATTTGGATATACTGTATATATCTCTTTTGTGGCCCCAACGAATCCCTGAGTGCTGCTCAGGACTAAGGTTGAGCTTGGGCATGTTTTTTGGATATACCGTATTTATCAGCGTATAACACGTACAGCCTCACCATTGCCATGAATGCAGCCTCACCATTGCCATGAATGCAGCCTCACCATTGCCATGAATGCAGCCTCACCATTGCAATCAATGCAGCCTCACATGTGCCATGAATGCAGCTTTACCATTGCTATCAGTGCAGCCTGATCGATGCCCATCTGCAGCCTCAGAGGGGACCGGGAGGGACAAGTGCCGTCAGATTACAAACAGGAGAATTTCTTGTTTACTCGTGGCCTCTTAAATACAAAGTCCCGCCTCCTATGATAAACAGAACAGTCATCCAATAGCATCCCAGGAAACGGGACTTCCTATTACAGATGCTGCCGAGTAAACAGGAGATTCTCTTTATGTAATCTGACGGCGCACGTCCTGTCCCCTCCGAGGCAGCGCCGATAAATACAGTATATATATTTTGTGGCCCCCAGGGCACATGTGAGGCTACAATGGCTATATATATCCAAATCCCCAGGGGGGCCATATTAAATCACCAGGGGGGGGGCGCAATTGGCCCCCGGGCCGGACTTTGGACATGCCTGCCTTATATAGACATGTAATGTGTTTCGACTCCTTCCCACCCTCTCTTACCCATCCCTTTTTTAGCCGCCTCTTTTACCCATTCCCTTACTCATCACAGCCGATTTTGGGTGTTACCATACTCTACTTTATACTTATATGTTTTGGCTGTCGTGGTCTCGAAAGATTGTCACTGCTCTCCCCATCTTCTATCTTTGGGTATTCCTCCTTCCTGTTTTTTGGGGGATTTACCTGGATTGTCAGGTTTGGCGTTACATCAGAGGGGGGCGGGTCACCCACACGTCACTGGGAAAACCTGGGTTTTCCCTTGCGTCAGAGGGGGACAGGGTCACGTGACAGGTGGCCCCACCCTCATCTACATAAGAGATGTCACTGGCTCCTGCCGCATCATTCCTGGGGTGTCTCCGGTGGATACAGGTGATGCACTGCGAACATCTTATTGTCGGATCCTGGACCTGGATGAAGAGGAGATCATCTCATCGCTGGACCCCAGAGAGGAGATCACCCATTGCAGGATACCGACAGCGTTGGAGCGGAGCCTGAGAGTGGATTACCATCGCTGGAATCTTTATTGATTTATTTTTTTTATAAAAGGACTTTCCCAACGGCTTCTGTGTGTTTTTTTTTTTACAATTTGTTACACTTTCTTTGTGAAATGGTAGGGATACAATGTACCCTATTACTAATTCACATGGGGGGGCGGGATCTGGGGGTCCTCTTTGTTAAAGGGGTCTTCCAGATTTCGATAAGCCCCCCACAACCACCGGGCAAGGGTTGTGGGGGATGAGGCCCTTGTCCCCATCAACATGGGGACATGGTGCTTTGAGGGGTCACAGACCTCCAAAGCATCCTCCCAATGTTGAGTGCATGTGGCCTGGTAAAGTTCAGGAGGGGGAAGCGCTCTCCCCCCCCTCTTTTCCTGCAGCCTGCCAGGTTGCATGCTCGGATATAGGGGTAACTCCACTCCATTTTTTTTTAAATTTGGGGTGGAGTTCCCCTTAAAATCCATACCAGACCTGAAGAGCCTGGTAATTGAATTTGGGGGGACCTCCACACATTTTTTTTTTTATCAATGACTTTTCCCTTTATTGCCGGGAGCCAACAATTCATTACAGGCATACCCCACTTTTAAGTACACAATGGGGCTAGAGCATGTATGTAAAACGAAAATGTACTTAAAGTGAAACAATACATTTTTTCACTTCTAGGCTGTAGTAGGGGTGTCAGGAGCTGTAGTTAAGGTCTCAGGGGCTGTAGTGGAGGTATCAGGGGCACACTGGAACAGGGCAGGCTAGGCTCTCTGAGCTTCAGCTCCTTCTACTGCGACTGCAAAATGTCTGTACAGTACTTGTAAGGCACTTTACATACACTCGCAGGTATGTCCTTACTCGCGAGTGTATGTAAAGTGAGTGTACTTAAAGCGGGGTATGCCTGTATAGCCGCGAGTGGTTTTAAATGACTTTTTTTTTCCTTTTGGAAATTTCACTTTGTGCAGGGACAGTTCTAAGCACGAGAAACAAGCGCTACTTCACAGGCATACTATACACACCCCCAGGTACGAAATTTAAAGGAATATTTCACTTTTATTGTTTCACTTTAAGCATTATTAAAATCACTGCTCCCGAAAAAACTGACGTTTTTAAAACTTTTTTTTTAATTGATACATGTCCCCTGGGGCAGGACCCGGGTCCCCAGACACTTTTTAGGACAATAACTTGCATATTAGCCTTTAAAATTAGCACTTTAGATTTCAATTTTTCGAGTCCCATAGACTAACAGGGTTCTAAAGTTCACGAAAACTTTTGGTCTGTTTGCAGGTTCTGGTGCAAACCGAACGGGGGGGGGGGGGGGGGGGTGTCCAGCTCATCCCTTTTTTACAGTAATTCCTTTAGAACTGAAACTTTAACTGCAATTATCTCAAAGATTCCCAAACCCCACTCTGATGAAACATACTGCTCTAATTACAGACCCATCTCACTG
This sequence comes from Rana temporaria, assembly GCF_905171775.1. Classification (NCBI taxonomy): domain Eukaryota; kingdom Metazoa; phylum Chordata; class Amphibia; order Anura; family Ranidae; genus Rana; species Rana temporaria. The sequence continues at coordinate 71,623,649 of NC_053495.1, forward strand.
CTTAATTTAGACATCAAACTCCTAGCAAAAGTTTTAGCAACCAGCCTAAATAATATAGTTGGCTCTTTAATACACAGAGATCAAGTAGGCTTCACCCCAAAGCGTCAAGCGGGACATAATATTTGTAGGGCGGCACTATTGATGCATATTGTCAAATCCAAGGAAAATCACACTTGTATTAATTGTATTTTTTGTTTTTACGATGTTACAAAATATTGGAACTTGCTCCTACTTGAAATATGAGAGCGATAATCTCTTAACGCTCTCTTTATTAAGAACTTTAGACATTCTCAAATTATAAATATTTTGAGACTCTATTATTTTTTCATAGTCTATGTTTAGACATTTTTGCTCTCTTAACACTATAGGAAATTGTCTCTCTGAGTTATCAATCTCTTGATTAAAGTGCGAGACAACTTAATTTTCAGTCATATTAGAAGTTATACTGTACCTTACTATTGTATATTCCTGACTTTTAAAATGTTAACCACTTCAGCCCTGGACCATTTGGCTGCCAAATGACCAGGCTACTTTTTGCGATTCGGCACCAACAATTGCGCGGTCGTGCGACGTGGCTCCCCACAAATAGAGCTTTCTTTTGGTGGTATTTGATCACCTCTGCGGTTTTTATTTTTTGCGCTATAAGCAAAAATAGAGTGACAATTTTGAAAAAAAAAACAATATTTTTTACTTTTTGCTACAATAAATATCCCCCATAAATATATAAAAAAAAAGTTTTCCTCGGTTTAGGCCAATACGTATTCTTCTACATATTTTTGGTAAAAAAAAAAAAAAAAAAACGCAATAAGCATATGTTGATTGGTTTGCGCACAAGTTATAGGGCCAAATCCTCAGCCAGGCGGCGTAACTTAACTTTCAGCAGTTAAGTTACACTGACTTAAAGTTTCTACCTAAGTGCCTGATCCACAAAGCACTTACGTAAAAATTTCAAGCCGTGTAACTTAAGTGCCGCCGTCGTAAGGCGGTCCTCCTCTCCGGGGGGCGTTTACAATTTAAATGAGGCGCGCTCCCGCGCCGGCCGTACTGCGCATGCGTGTGACGCCATTTTCCCGACGTGCAGCGCGCAAACGTAATTGACGCTGGGCGGCTTTGTGGATTGCGACGGGACACTAAAGTTGCGACGGGTGAAAAAAAAGACGCGCCGGGAAAACAAATAATTTAAAAAAAAAATGACAGCGTCGCTCAGCATGCATTCCTGAGGGAGAACTCCATGCCAATTTTCAAAGAAAAAAACGGCATGGGTTCCCCCCCCAGGAGCATACCAGGCCCTTAGGTCTGTTATGGGTTGTAAGGAGACCCCCCCTCCGCCGACAAATCGACGTAGGGGGTCCCCCTACAATCCATACCAGACCCGTATCCAAAGCACGCTACCCGGCCGGTCAGGAATGGGAGTGGGGACGAGCGAGCGTCCCCCCCCCCCTCCTGAGCCGTGCCAGGCCGCATGCCCTCAACATGGGGGGGTTGGGTGCTCTGGGGCAGGGGGGCGCACTGCGGGCCCCCCCCACCCCAGAGCACCCTGTCCCCATGTTGATGAGGACAGGACCTCTTCCCGACAACCCTTGCCGTTGGTTGTCGGGGTATGCGGGCGGGGGCTTATCGGAATCTGGGAGTCCCCTTTAATAAGGGGGTCCACAGATACCGGCCCCCCACCCTAAGTGAATGGATATGGGGTACATCGTACCCCTACCCATTCACCAGGAGGCAAAAAGTAAAAGTTAGTAAACACACAACACAAGGCTTTTTAAAATAATTTATTATTCTGCTCCCCTGTCTTCGTTATTAGCTCAATTACCAGGGGGGGCTTCTTCTTCCACTCTCCGGGGGTCTTCTCCGCTCTCCGGGGGGGGGGTTTCTTCTTCTGCTCTCCGGGGGGGGGCTTCTCCGGACTCCGGGGGGCTTCTTCCATCTTCTCCCCTCTTCCGCTGTTGACTCGGCGAACCCCGGTTCTTCTGCAGATGTCCGGTGCCTTCTTCTTCAGCGCTGGCTGCCTGCTATCTGTGTGTTAGCTCAATTTCTAACAGGCAGCCGGCGCGGTCTTCTGTGACGTCAGGGTCTTCTCTTCTGTTCTTCTCCCCTCTTCCGATGTTGCCTCGTCGCATCTTGTCGCTGTAATGATGGAAGCGCGCCTTGCATCCCATTTATATAGGCATCACCGTCCCATCATGCTCCGGTAGGTACCCACGTGGTGGGTGCACGTGGGTAGGCACCCACCACGTGGGTACCTGCCGGAGCATGATGGGACGGTGATGCCTATATAAATGGGATGCAAGGCGCGCTTCCATCATTGCAGCGACAAGAGGCGACGAGGCAACATCGGAAGAGGGGAGAAGAACAGAAGAGAAGACCCTGACGTCACAGAAGACCGCGCCGGCTGCCTGTTAGAAATTGAGCTAACACACAGATAGCAGGCAGCCAGCGCTGAAGAAGAAGGCACCGGACATCTGCAGAAGAACCGGGGTTCGCCGAGTCAACAGCGGAAGAGGGGAGAAGATGGAAGAAGCCCCCCGGAGTCCGGAGAAGCCCCCCCCCGGAGAGCGGAAGAAGAACCCCCCCCGGAGAGCGGAGAAGACCCCCGGAGAGTGGAAGAAGAAGCCCCCCCTGCTAATAGAGCTAATAAAGAAGACAGGGGGGGCATCCGGAGCAGAATAATAAATTATTTTAAAAAGCCTTGTGTTGTGTGTTTACTAACTTTTACTTTTTGCCTCCAGGTGAATGGATAGGGGTACGATGTACCCCATATCCATTCACTTAGGGTGGGGGGCCGGTATCTGGGGGCCCCCTTATTTGAGGGGACTCCCAGATTCCGATAAGCCCCCGCCCGCAGACCCCGACAACCAACGGCAAGGGTTGTCGGGAAGAGGTCCTGTCCTCATCAACATGGGGACAGGGTGCTCTGGGGTGGGGGGGGCCCGCAGTGCGCCCCCCTGCCCCAGAGCACCCAACCCCCCCATGTTGAGGGCATGCGGCCTGGCACGGCTCAGGAGGGGGGGGGGGGCGCTCGCTCGTCCCCACTCCCTTCCTGACCGGCCGGGTAGCGTGCTTTGGATACGGGTCTGGTATGGATTGTAGGGGGACCCCCTACGTCGATTTTTCGGCGGAGGGGGGGTCTCCTTACAACCCATAACAGACCTAAGGGCCTGGTATGCTCCTGGGGGGGAACCCATGCCGGTTTGGATTTTACAAATTGCCGTGGAGTTCTCCCTCGGGAATGCATACCAAATGCCGTCGCTTGAATGGGCCTTTACAAGGTGTGACTAACTTTACACTTTGTAAAAGCAGCCCTAGTTTTACACCAGGCAAACTAACACTTACGGCGAAAAACTAGGCACAAAAGCTTTGAGGATCGCCCTAAGTGCTAATTTGCATACTAGAAGAGGCATTTCGACTCGAAATGCCCCCAGTGGCGGATGCGGTACTGCATCCTAAGATCCGGCAGTGTAAGTCCCTTACAGATGTCGGATCTTCTGCCTAACTTAGGAAAACTGCTTCTGAGGATCAGTTCCAAAGTTAGAACCAGAGATACGACGGCTTACGCCGGAGTATCTCTTTTGTGGATATGGCCCATAGTGTCTACAAAATAGGGGATAGAATTATGGCATTATTATTATTATTATTTTTTACTAGTAATGGTGATCTGCGATTTTTATCATGACTTCGACTTTATGGCAGACACATTGGACACTTTTGACACATTTTGGGGACCATTGTAATTTTTACAGCGATCAGTGCTATAAAAATGCGCTGATTACTGTGAAAATGACACTGGCAGTAAAGGGGTTAACTACTAGGTGGCGCTAAAGGGGTTAAGTGTGCCTAGGGATGCGTTTTAACTGTAGGAGGGATGGGCTATGTGTGACACGACAGTGATCACAGCTTCCGATTACAGGAAGCCGTGTACACGGTCCTGTCACTAGGAAGACTGGGGAAATGCTTGTTTACATAAGCATTTCCCCCTTCTTCCTCACTGTGTCACACGATCGAGGGTATGCCTGCAGACATCGAGTCCGCGGGACCCGCAGTCGGGGTCACGGAGCTCCCGGCAGGCGTGCACGCCACAATACCGGCTTCTTAAAGCGGACGTATATATACACACACACACGTCCTTTTGCCTGCCCGTGCCATGCTGCAGACGTATATCTGTGTGCGGTGGGCGGCAAGTGGTTAAGTGTGACAAATGTGCAAAAAGAATAAAAAAATCAGAAAGGGGCAAATACTTTTTCACACAACTGTAGCTTCTGACAGGCTGTGCAATGAGCCGTTTTTTTAATGTTCATGGCAGGTGAGGCTCTGCCTCCACCGATTGCAAGTCCCTGGTACATAGGCCCAGATTCACAAAAGGGATACAACGGCGTTTCTCCTGATACGCCGTCGTATCTCTGTTTCTATCTATGCGACTGATTCATAGAATCAGTTATGCATAGATAGCCATAAGATCCGACAGGTGTAATTGTTTTACACTGTCGGATCTTAAGATGCAATACCGCGGCCGCCGCTGGGGGGAGTTCGCGTCGTAAACCAGCGTCGGGTATGCAAATTAGGAGTTACGGTGATCCCCGACGGTTTTTCGCGTTCGCTACGTCGCCGCTAGTCTAGTTTCCCGTCGCAAAGTTAGTAGTTTTTTTTGGTGCCTTAACTTTACACAGCAATCGTATTGCTGTGTAAAGTATGGCCGTCGTTCCCGCGTCGAAACTTAAAAAATAACGTTGTTTCGTAAGCCGTCCGGGAATACGGAATTACGCTACGCGCGTCGCCGTTCAAAAAAATGACGTCACTTCGCGCAAAGCACGGCGGGAGTTCAGAAATGGAGCATGCGCAATAGGTCCGGCGCGGGAGCGCGCCTAATTTAAATGGCACACGCCCATTTGAATTGGCCCGCCTTGCGCCGGAGGCCGCCGGCGTAGGTTTTCATCGCAAGTGCTTGGTGAATCAGGCACTTGCGATGAAAAATTGCGGCGGTGTAACGTATCTAGGATACGTTACGCCGCCGCGATTCTACGTGAATCTGGCCCATAGTCACCTGCTATGCTATGACCAGACAACCATACATTTCCACTATCTAGCACGCCAGCACTCTATTTATTATATCTATTTATTATAAGAATAGAACTAATAAGCGCAGCACTTACACATCAACCCTCACACTCAATCACGCATAAATACAATTCTTTACATCTTCCCTATCCCATAAAACAATGCTATATATACACACACACACACACACAACAGTGATGTTCATGTTTATAAACCATTGTCCATATAAGATCCAGTCTTTATATACAGGGCCGTTGCAGGGCTGGTGCAAGGATTTTTGCTGCCCCACTCGGCTCCACCCCTGACTCCACCCCCTTTGCCCTGCCCATGTATATGGTGGAGTTGGCGGGGGTCATGGCCACCCCCCACCAAAAAAAACAACCTTCAAAAGGAATTCAATAATTCTAGCACCAGAACGCCTGTGTAACACTAAACTGATGACCTGTAGGGGCTTTGCGTCTAATGCTAGAATTATTGCTCTCACTGTGGTTTGCACAGTAATACATAACATGTGTTAGGAAATCATAGGTGCCAAAGCGCATGCATTTTTGTATATGTGTATGTGTGTGTGTGTGTGTGGGCGGGGGGGAGAGCGGGTTGTAGAGGGTGTACAGTATACATGTGGGGGGCAGGAAGTGTAAAGTACACAGGTGGGGGTAGAGGGTGTACATTATACAGGTGGGTGGGCGGGAAGTGTACAGTATACAGGTGGGGGGGGGGGAGAGGATGTACAGTATACAGGTGGGGGGCAGGAAGTGTACAGTATAGAGATGGGGGGCAGGAGGTGCACAGTATGCAGGTAGGGGGGTAGAGGGTGTACAGTATACAGGTAGGGGGGCAGGAGGTGTACAGTATACAGGTGGGGGCAGGAAGTGCACAGTGTACAGGTGGGGGGCAGGAAGTGCACAGTATACATGCGGGGGGTAGGAAGTGCACAGTATACAGGCGGGGGGGTAGAGGGTGTACAGAATACAGGTGGGGGCAGGAAGTGTACTGTATACAGGTGGGGGCAGGAAGTGTACAGTATCCAGGTGGGGGTGGCGCGGAGGGTGTACAATACACCCCCCCTGGCCACAGTCGGTATGCAGACAGTTGTGTATGGAGGTCATGTCCCATCTGGTAGTAGGTCCTCTCACATACACAAGGCAGTCAGGCTGTGCGGTGAGGCGACTCACCGTTAGGCAGAGTATGATCAGCAGGGAGCCCCATCCTGGCTCCTCACATCACTGTACACCGACTCCGCTCTTCTCCAACTCAATTACCACCCATACACCTCTTCCTGACCCTCCACCTCCTCTGAGAAGTCATACAACTTCGCCCTTCAGAGTTCCTCACTTGTCTTCTCCCCTAATCCAGACAGAACAAGATCGCCTTCTGAGGAGTTACTGAGTGATCTGAGGGAACCACGAACAAGGGGGAGAGGGAGGGGGTGACTATGACTGAAGGAGGAGGACGGGAGGATGTTGTGGCTGTGCTCCAGGCAGCAGTGCACCCTAGGTGGCTGCCTGGTTTGCCTAGTGGCAACGCCGGCCATTGTTTCATGGGATGGGGAAGAAGTAAAAGATGTATTTATGTGTGACAAAGTGTGAGGATTGATGTCTAAGACCCCATTCACACCTAGGCGTTTTTACGCCTGTAGCGCTACGCCCCTGCCGCCAGAGGGCTGAAAACAGATGTCCCTCTATGGAGATGGTTCACATCTCCACGCCGAACGCCGGACGCCTGTCGCCTGCCGCGTGAAAAAAGGTCCCGGACCTTTTTTTCAGGCGTCTTCGAGTGTTCGGCTAGGAGATGGCAATCATCTCCATAGAGGGGGTCATCTTGGGGCACATCTAGGCGGACAATACCGGCGTTTTGTCGCCGCAAATCGCGGTACAAAACGCCGCTATTTTTACCGCGATTTGCGGCGACAAAACGCCGCGATTTCGTCCGCCTAGATGTGAATGCAGCCTAAGTGCTGCAACTATTAGTTTATATATTTTTATAAACAGACCCATACAATTTTCAATGTGTATGCATGCACTATTTTTTAGTTTGCAATAAAAAAAAATCTTGTTTGCATATAGCACATAGCTTTCCTTATATCTAATCCTTTCTATACTATAGGATTTATTTTACCCGAAGCATCGATCCAGACAGCTGCATCAACTCGCACATTTCAAGGAAATATTTAACTCCACATTCTCCCAGAATAATGTAAACTGGAACTCTCCTTTTGTCAGCTGCATCCAGAACATCTCTGAACACCTCCCGGTCAGTGAAATAATCCATTACAATAGCAATCACCTGCAATACAGGAAGGTAAAAGAAATTTGTTGTAATTAATATTATGATATTATTATTGAATCCAGGTGCTGGACTACAGAAACATGGTCAAGGAGACATTTCCCTATTTACAATCAGTTTACTTTCACTTTCTACTGTTATGCTGAATGTTTTGTTGCACTATCCTCTTCAGTCAGCAAAGGAAGAACTATAGCCAGAAAAGCCTATGGATTCCTATGCAGAATGCTGAGGATCACAGGATTTGAAGTTCAGGGAGTAATCCATATTGTGGAGCTTAGGGACCCTTTCTACTATAATTCTAACAAGACACTGTGTCAAGGAAGAGAAGGGGAGGGTTCTTTTTCTTGGCACAGAGGGAAATGCTCAGAGAGACTGAGTTACTGGAGGCAGGACAATAAGTATACTGCACCTATACTTCACCTGTTTCACACCTATACCACAGACTTAGACCCCTTTCACACTGAGGAGTTTTTCAGGCGGTACAGCAATAAAAATAGCGCTGCTATACCGCCTGAAAAACTCCTGCACTGCATACTCAATGTGAAAGCCAGAGGGCTTTCACACTGTGGCGATGCGCTGGCAGGAGAGAAAAAAATCTCCTGCCAGGAGCATCTTTGGAGCGGTGAGAGGAGTGGCGCGTATACCGCTCCTTCCCATTTAAAATAATGGGAAACCACGGCAATACCGCCCGCAATGCGCCTCTGCAGAGGCGCATTGCGGGCAGTATTAACCCTTTATTGGCCGCTAGCGGGGGTTAATACCGGGGCAAATCCGACGGTATAGCGACGCTATTTTTAACGGCGCTATACCGCCACCGCGCCTCCCACCCTAGTGTGAAAGGGGCCTAACTGCATCTACCCATTAGAATGCATGTGCCTCCACTGTGGGGACACTCATTGTTTAGTGTTAGGACCACAGCTTACAGGGTGCCTTGGCGCGGCTCTGTGGCTCACGCATGTGTTTGCAAATGCGTGCGGACAAAACCCTTGTTTTTAACGCATACTGTTAGACAGGTTAATTGGTTGTTCTGCAGGCTGGTCGGTAAAGAGGCTTGGTTTTTCCCTGGGCATTCCCCAGGTTTTGTTGTTATCTGCATCTTTACCACACCTATACTGCATGCTGGTTTACTAAAACTGTTGCTAAGTGCACCAATGCTTCTTAAAGGGCCTTAATTATAGCCGGCAAAAGAACATAAAAGACTGCCCCTCCAATAAAACCATCTTGGTCACTTCTTCTATTTCCTTCATTTCTATGGACAGTAGACATCTAGTTGATCTAGGCCTAGCATAGTCTATATCACTGTACTTTGGCAGTTTAGTTCCTGTGCTCGGTGAATCACACTTTATTACTACTCACTGTTGCACTGTTTTTTTTAACCTTGCTACTGTTTATGCTGATCTGGACACCAAGTGTCATCTAATGCCTAGTCCTTATTACCAATCACCCTATATGCTAAATTGTGTTATTCCCATAGGTAATCCAATTCTATGCTTACTTCATTACCAACCATATCATAGTTAGTCAGGTTGAAAAAAGACGCAAGTCCATCTAGTTCAACCAAAAAAAAAATACAATCCCATGTAGACAATCCTTCACCCAAAGTTGATTTAGAGGAAGGCAAAAAAGCCCAGCAAAGCATTCTCCAATTTGCTACAGCAGGGGAAAAATATATTAGGTGATATGTTAAAGCAGAACTTCATCCTATGTGATCTGAGCAAAATCTTTGCCTGTAGTCTGACAAAGAACCGGCCCAGGTGAGGACAGTGCTGGATCCCTGGACAGGTAAGTGCCCTTTTATTAACCACTTGCCAACCTGCCGCCATCATTTTACTGCGGCAGGTCGGCATGATCCTGCGAACCGTCGTAGCTGTACGTCAGTCTCTTTAAGGCCCTGTACACACGACCGGTTCATCCACCGCTGAAGTGGTCTGATGTGTGTACACACCATCAGTTCAAAATCCGATCGGGTCAGAACGCGGTGACGTAAAACACAACGACGTTCTGAAAAAAAAACGAAGTTCAATGCTTCCAAGCATGCGTCGACTTGATTCTGAGGATGCGCGGGTTTTGAATCGATGCTTTTGTGTACTAACCATCGGTTTGGACCGATCGGTCAGCGGTCCATTGGTTCGATTTTAAAGCATGTTTTAAAATTCTGGACCGAAGGACAGCAGACCGATGGGCCGTACACACGGTCGGTTTGGACCGATGAAACTGAACCTCGGTCCATTCTCATCGGTTTTGTCCGACCATGTGTAAGCGGCCTATGCGGGATAGAAGGGGTGTGCACGCGTCCGCTGCACAGCGGGGGTGGAGATGTGCATGGTCGGCGGTCGCGACGACTGCCGGCCATGCACAATTGTGGGCACGAGAGGCAGAACAGGGACACACATGTCCCTGTTCTGTGAAGAGAGGAAAGGCAGATTGTGAGTTCCTACAAGCTAGGAACCACGATCTGTCAATTCCTCCAGTCAGTCCCATCCCCCTTGCAGTTAGAACACACACTAGGGAACACAGTTAACCCCTTGGGCAACCCTAGTGTTAACCCTTTCCCTGCCAGTGTCATTTACACAGTAATCAGTGAATATTTATAGCACTTTTCACTGTGTAAATGCCAATGGTCCCAAAAAGGTGTAAAACATTTCCGATGTGTCCGCCATAATGTCGCAGTTCTGATAAAAATCGCTGATCACAAGCATTACTAGTAAAATAAAAAATAATAATATTTTAGCAAGGGCCTGGGCAAAAACATTGAACAGCCACAGGCTGCTTTTGGACCCAAAGGTCAACTTGGTGGCAAAGAAATAGGAATCCCTCCATTTAATGCTGTGCCACCACCAGAGGGATGGCTTGATATGCAGAAGCTTGAAAGCATCTGAGATGGCTGCTTTGGACAGCCAGGCACCTATTTTAATGATGGTCTGGATGGCTAAGTCGACTGATGCGTATTTGAGGGAGAGTTCCTCGAAGGAATCAGGGAGCTTCAGACTCGGGGTGTGGGAGGAATAAACCGCAGACAAATCATACACTAAGCAGAGTTTATTGGAGAACTTGCCTTTGACCAGCTAAACAGGGCTGATGCTCCAGGTCCGAAAGGGTGACTGTGGGAAGGGGCCGATGATGAAACCTCTGTCTAGTACAGCCTGTAGCAACCGGTCTATGGCTTCATCGATAGCCACTGGCTGGAGGTTCTTGCATTTGTGAGTGGAGTGGGGTAGAGTGATGAGGCCGGTGTGGAATCCTGCTGTGAAGCCATGTATGAAGGCTAGGGGTGCGCATCTTCACCGGTCTCACGATTCGATTATCTGGTTAACGATTCAATTTGATTCCGCAATGCATCACGATGCATCAAGATTACAGACAAGCTCTCACTTCCGCTTGGGCCGCCTAGGTGGCCCTACCTCCCTGCAATCTTCTGAGACACATCACAGGTCCCAGAACATTGCCCGGCTATGCAGGACAGCGCAGTGAGACATGCGCACCTGGCTGTCCAAATGCAAGCTGTCACAACCAGATGCCCACAATAGTATTGCCGAGCCGTGGACAGAATGGAGGGTTTGGGTGGCCACGTCGCTGGATTGTGGGACAGTGAGTGTCTTTTTATTAAAATTCAGAAGATACACTTTTTTTGTAGCTGCTGACTTTTAATAACATTTTTTTTACTGAACTCTGCTTTTAAATAAAAATAACCTCACTCCCTTAAAGTGGAGTTCCACCCAAAAGTGGAACTTCCGCTTTAAGCACTCCTCGCCCCCTGACATGCCACATTTGGCATGTCATTTTTTTTTTGGGGGGGGGGTGTCCTCTTTTTAGTGGGACTTTCTGTCCTGGCCACCTAGGTGAATCCTCCTCTCGCCCTAGGTGGCCCCTTCCTGCCAGCGATCTTCTGGGACACAACACAGGTCCCAGAAGATTGGCTGGCCAATGGCAGATCACAGTGCGTGCCTGGCCATGAAGCCATAAGCCATCATGGCCGGGTGCCCACAGTAGATATGACGGTCTCGAGGAGAGGAGCAGGGAAAGGTACGGGGCTCTGTGCGGCCGCATCGCTGGACTCTGGGACAAGTAAGTGTCGGTTTAATAAAAGTCACCAGCTACACTTTTTGTAGCTGCTGACTTTTACTAAACTAAAAAACGGCGGAACTCCGCTTTAAGAAGTGCGCTAATACGGTGCACTACAAGGTTCAGGAATATACGCATGTGGCTGATGGTGATGTGAGGTAGGTGAAAAGCCATATTACAAGTAGGAAAAAAAGAGGGAGAAAAGGGGGGTAAAGAGAGGGGGGAAGGGAGAACAATTAAGAAGAAGAAGAAAAAAAAAAAAAGGGGGTACTTTTGTTCCCCTTCCCTCGCTCTCCCTTTCCCCCCCCTCCCCTTTTTTTCCTCCCTTCGCTCGCCTCCATTCACTCCTCCCCCCCTCCTTCCCCTCTCCTTGTACTTGTCCTCCTCCCCTCCCATCCTTTTTGCCCCCTCCCTTTCCCTCCCCCCTTGTTTCCCTCTTCTTCTTAATTCTTCTCCCTTTACCCCCCCTCTCTCTCCCCCCCCTCCCTCTACCCCTTTTTTTCCTACTTGGAATATGGCTTTTCACCTACCTCACATCACCTTTGTGTTACTCACTATTACCACAGTGGCACGTTTTTCACAATCACTCTGTAATATAACAGCTTAAGCTCAACTTATGGTATACCTATATACAGTTATAACAGGTCCACCTCCACAGTTGTCCCCCTTGGTCGCCGTAGGAGATTTTTCTCCGCGGTTGGCTGCGACTTCCAAGCGAGTGAGTGTTCTCTTTATAGGTAAGCCACACAGCATTTTTTTCCCCTAAGTATTGTTTTCCTACATATTGTTGATACTTTAATAATTGTTTGCCGACATCTGTTTGGCCTATGTATGTTTATCCATATGTCTATAGCCTTTGGTGCTAACAATTATGTATCATTTTTAGAATTCTCCTGACAAAGCAACTCAGTTGCAAAACTAGTTGAGATTCTGCCTTGTGTGACCTCCTCTTTTCACCGTGATCCTCTGCCTGGGGACTATTCTAGCTCGGTGACCTGTATGGCTGGTCTCAAAATATGTCCATTGTCTTATATTATTGTTTTGATGCATTTTATGACTATGTTTGTCTTTTTGATACCATGTTAATAAACGGATATATATATCTTTTAACTCTTACTACTCCTCCAATTTATCTCTTTATACAGTACCGATATAGTCCTTTTGCCCCCTCTCTTCTTTGGTCTTCTGGGCCTTTGGTGTCCCTCTAGCCTTAGTTCTATTCCATACCTTCATTTCTGTCTGTGTATACTCTGTATATTCCGCACATGTGACTCTGTCCGGTCCATGCCGCCTCTCGTTCTCCTCTTTCATGACGTCAGTGGGAGTTCTCAGCCCCGCCCACCGACTGTACTGTAGCTATTAGATGAGAAGAGAGGCGGGCGGGGCTGATATCAGGAGAGACGTGGGAGGTGAGAGGCGGGCCGGAGTGAACAGTCACATGAGAGGAATATGCAAACAGAGTATAAAGACAGAAATATAGGTATAAAACACTGTATATTTTAAAAAGCACATGCAGCAGTGGCCACTTAATGGATTATAGCGGCGTGTATTACAAAACAGGTATTTTAATACACACGCTCGGAGCGCTCTCCCGGGAGGGGCGGGGCAAGTCGGGATGACGTCACCCGACATCGATTATTGGGGTCATATGCATCGATGCCGCATCGGGGCCCCCCCGAATCGCGATGCATCGATTATATTCAGCACCCCTAATGAAGGCTGGGGGAACCGGGTGGGTGGGAACCCTGAAGTGATGCCAACACAGGACCCAACAGGGGAGGAGGATTATGTACCCTCAGACTCTTCCCGACAAACACAGGCTAGCCTCCGGCCAGCCTTTACACTTGTAGTCAGAGTCTTCGAGTAAGAAATGCAATAACCCTAACAACCAAGGCCTAGCTGATCAGTATGCCTGAAAAGAGGGCAAAAAGACACATATTTAGGTAAAGAAGGGTAGGTAACAATCCGTCAAGTAGAATAGCGCGTGCCAGGATGGCAACAGTATAAGTATCCGCTATGACAGGAGAAACCCACCGACTCATGACTTGTGATAGAAGGAACCCCCTGATGAACCTGCGAAGCGGCCCAAAACTCAACTAACGTCCCATAAAAGATTGGATTGAGCCTGACCCAGACTTAAGAATCAACTGCTTCTGATGAGAGGATGCGTGTGGCAAATGGAGAAAGGGCTGACCCGACAAGCCCCTGTAAAAGATGGCCTAGAAGATCGAAATACTTCAAACGGACACCAGTGAAGTAGCTCTGTGAAAATCCCCCAACCCCTGGCCTACCTATACTTGGTATGGGGGGGAAGTGAGAGGGTGAGTTGCAAAAATGGACAAACTGGAAGGAATCTGAAGTGCTGGATACCTGATGGATATGTTGATGGATAAGGCCAATGCGCCAAGGCAATAAGCATTGTTAAACATGGAAAACCATGCCAGACACACGGAACACTGGGCCCACTTGATACGACCGGGTAACCTGACGCCTGAGTCCCGAATGCACCAATTATCTTGCCCTATAGACAGCAGGACTGATGGGAGTGAGTGCAAGGATAGTTGATATCGGTGTGGATGCCAATACAACCCCCCCCCCTACTTGTAGCAAGTGCTAAATCGTCAGACCACGGACAAGTACCTTGAAGAAAAAATTAAAAAATCTTGGCAGGAAAGAGCAGCCAAAAGTACCAAACGATATTGGAACTAGCCACTAGGCACCTTGGAGGCCCGGCCCCCCACCTTCAGAATGACGGTTAAGAAACCAGATCAAGCACCCCTGGAAAATGCTGCCTCCACTAACTTGATTGCTGATGAAAGCATAACTGTCTGCTAAGCCAAGAAACTTCAAACAAAACCTGACGATCTAGCGATGAGGCCCACGTGCAGGCCTGGAAATATTTCCAGCAGGGCTGTCAGAGGTCCAGGAATGGGAGATTCCAACCCGGCCCCTGACAAGGAACATACTTGGCTCAGACATATAAAAAAACAGAAGGCCTGATAGACCGGACCCAAGGGGATGCTGAACTAGCCTGCAGGAATGAAAGCAGGAGCTGGGGATGCGCTGACACCCTACCTCTGAGTGCACAAGCTTCAATTACCTCCATCCTGACTTGCAACCAGGTAGCGGAGAGCATGCTTGGCCCAAATGAATCAGCATACAAGAAAAATGCCAACATTGACGATCATTAAAAATGAAACTTCAGCCCGTATGGATCTGTAGATGTGACAGACCCCGAGATGTGAGCACTAGCTAACTTACCCAGGTTGCAACATGGATGAAGTACGATGAGACAAGGCAACCAACAAAGACGACAACACTGTGACCGACAAATGTTGTGACAGACAAATGCTTTGACAGACAGGCTGGGGCAGAAACGCTGAGACTGAAAGCTGCGACTGAAACGCTAAGACTGAAACACATGACAGAAATGCTGGGGCAGAAACGCTGAGACTGAAACACATGACAGAAATGCTGGGGCAGAAACGCTAAACCCCCCCATGTGACAACCCTCCCCCCCACAGAGAGACTGGAAATGCAGAGACAGGATGCTATGACAAATGCATTATTGCAAGGAAAAACCAACAGCGTGATCCGTGGAAACGTGGGTGGACAGCCCCCCCCATGCTACCAGCGTAATCCCTGAAGAAATGGGTGGAAACCCCTCCCATGCTGCCAGCGTGACCCCGGGAGATGAAGGGTGGACAGCCCCCCATGCTGCCAGCGTGACCCCAGGAGATGAAGGGTGCACAGCCCCCCATGCTGCCAGCGTGACCCCAGGAGATGAAGGGTGGACAGCCCCCCCCATGCTGCCAGAATGATCCCTGAAGAAATGGGTGGACAACCCATTCCATGCTGCCAGCATGACCCTGGGATGAGTGGGTAGACAACCCCCCTCCCCCTCATGACACCAGCGTGTTCCCAGGGGAGGATTGAGTAGACAAGCAGACGGCCCTTCAGAGAATGAGCAACGAGGAGTGGGTGGGGTGGTGGATGCCCCCCCATGATACACGCATGGACGTACCCCTCCCCTACCCCGATGTCCCGGGAAAGGATGACTTGCTGAGTGGATGAGCGGGCGGCCCTGCTAAGATGCTGGCGTGTGCTCGGAGGAGTGGATGGACAGACAGACGGTCCTCCGCTCCCCCTTGTGCGCCAGCGTGTGCCCGGAGGAGTAAGTGGGTGGATGGACTGCCCCCCAGCGTGAGCCCGTGAAGCATACAGGGAGGAGGAGCAAGCGGCCCTGCAAAGATGCAGGCGTGTGCCAAGAGGAGTGGATGGATGGACAGACAGCCCCCCACCTGCTCAGCATGAGCCCGGGAAGCAGACAGGGAAAATGAGTGGGCGGCCCTGCAAAGATGCTGGCGTGAGCCTGGAGGAGTGAGTGGAGTGCAGGCGGCCCGCCTCTCTGCTGCCTGCATGATTTCCAAAGTGTGTGGATGAACGGATGAGCGGGTGGGTGGCCTCCCCTCTCAGAAGCCGGCATGAGCCCAGGAAAAGAAGATGGATGGGCGGTGGCACCCCCTCCAATGATGCCCGGCATGTGCACCGGGAGTGGCACCGCCACGAGACTGCTGCTGCTGGCCGCTGCTCTGCTAAAAACCGGAAGTAAAATAATTTAAATTGTATATATAAATGAACCGAAAAAGATGTATAGGCAAAAAGATACACTCTGAGGTTCAATCTGAGACATAACATCTGCTTTACAAGATATATGACTTTCAACCAATATATTTCATAACAGTCAGGGCAAAAGGAACTCGCTACAACGTCCTCTATATCATTACCCTAAGCCCACTAGTCCCAAATCCCTAACCCTAATCCCACTTGTCCCAAATCCCTAACCCTAATCCGGCTCCCAATAGTCCCAAATCCTTAACCGTAACCCTAATCCTGATTCCACTAGCCCTAAATCTCTAACCCTAACCCTACTTGTCCCGAATCCCTAAGTATAAACCTAATCCCGCTCCCAATAGTCCCAAATCCCTAACCCTTAAACTATTGGGAGCGGGATTAGGGTTAGGGATTTGGGACAAGTGGGATTAGGGTTAAGGTTAGGGATTTGGGACTAATAGAAGTGGGATTAGGGTTAGGGATTTGGGACTATTGGGAGATGGATTAGGGTTAGGGATTTGGGACTAGTGGAAGTGGGATTAGGGTTAGGGATTTGGGACTAGTGGAAGCGGGGTTAGGGATTTGGGACTTGTGGAAGATGGATTAGGGTTAGTGTTACGGATTTGGGACTGGTGGAAGCAGGATTAGGGTTAGGGATTTGGGACTAGTGGAAGTGGGGTTAGGGATTTGGCACTAGTGGAAGTGGGATTAGGGTTAGGGATTTGGGACTATTGAGAGCGGGGTTAGGGATTTGGGACTAGTGGAAGTGTGGTTAGAGTTAGGGATTTGGGACTAGTGGAAGTGGGATTAGGGTTAGGGATTTGGGACTATTGGGAGCGGGATTTGGGACTAGTGGAAGCGGGATTAGGGTTAGGGATTTGACACTAGTGGAAGCAGGATTAGGGTTAGGGATTTGGGACTAGTGGAAGCAGGATTAGGGTTAGGGATTTGGGACTATTGGGAGCGGGATTAGGGTTAGGGATTTGGGATTAGTGGAATCAGGGTTAGGGATTTGGGACTATTGGGAGTGGAATAAGGTTTAGGAATTTGGGAGTGGGATTAGGGTTAGGGATTTGGAACTAGTGGAAGCGGGGTTAGGGATTTGGGACTAGTAGAAGTGGGATTAGGGATTTGGGACTAGTGGAAGCAGGGTTAGGGATTTGGGACTATTGGGAGTGGGGTTAGGGATTTGGGACTAGTGGAAGTGGGATAAGGGTTAGGGATATGGTACTAGTGGAAGTGGGATTAGGGTTAGGGATTTGAGACTATTGGGAGCAGGATTAGGGTTAGGGATTTGGGACTAGTGGAAGCGGGATTAGGGTTAGCGTTAGGAATTTGGGACTATTGGGAGCGGGATTAGGATATAGATACTTCTGGGTGCACTCTTAAGTCCTCATATAGCAATGCAAATTGTCCACTTGAGGTGTGTGCTTGGAGGATGGGATGAACTCAATAGCGACATTGCTGCCTCTGTTTGTGCTACTCTATTGGGAGAATATCCACCAACAACAAAAAAGCTCCATAAACTCCATCTTCTTTCTGTACCTTCTTCTCACCTCCACGAGATACCAGGAAGTAAACAGGAATTTATGTAGGGGGGTGGGGTTGTTCTTTGACACCCATTCTTCAATATCGCTTGTAAACCCCTTTCACACTGGTAACGCCTATAGCGGACCTTTAAAATAGCTGTAAAACACTGCTATTTTACCGTGATTTTACAGCGTTTTTACCGTGTTCGCTGTAAAATGAACGCAACGCTAAAACGCTGTAAAAACGCTTTAGTGTGAAAGGTCACACTGAAGTGTTTTTACAGCGTTTTAGCGTTAAAAATAGCGCTATTAAAACGCTCATAAAGCACTCTCCATGCATCTCAATGGACCCTTTCCTGCAAGCACCATCTTTGGAGCAGCTTTTGGGCGTTGGAAAAAAACGCTCCAAAAACACCCCTCTCCATAGAAATGAATTGAAAGCGCTGTAAAAACGCCTTGCCATTTCACACTGAAGCACTGCAAAAACGCCCTAAAATGTTAGGGTCTTAGCGGTGCTTTACCAGTGTTTTTCGGGCGCTGGCAGTGTGAAAGGGCTCTGAAAGCACTCAGGCTTTCACATTGGGATTGCAAATGAGGCTTTGCCTGAAAAACGCTCGAAAAATGCTCGAACAACACCCGAAAAATGCCCCAGTGTGAAAGGGGCCTAGAAGGTACTGTACTGGAGACACTGATGTAATAGGCACCCCGCTGGGGACACCTGATGTAAGGAGGGACTCTGCTAGGAATGCCTGCTGGAAGGAGGCACTCCGCTGGGGATACCTGATGGCATCTGGTGGCAGGGGACACACTCAGGGCTCCCACTGATTCTACATTATGGTGAGTTTAACTATTTAATTGTATATTGCAATGTAATAATAATAATAATAATAATAATAATAATGCGCTTCAATCATCCACACACCATAACAACCATGGTGTCGGGATAATTGAAGCACTAACACCATGTGTATGGAATATCTTTATCTGCTGATTGTTAAACTTTATGGAATACACCTATTTCGATTGTTGTGTAGGATCTGGGCCTGCTGTCCCTCCATCCCTCTTTCTTCCCTCCCTCCCTATTTCTTTCTTTCTCCCTCCATCCCTCATTCATCTCAGTCTCAGACCACACCCCTTTAAGCCATGCCCACTATTCCATTGAAACCCTACTAATTTTCTTCCCCCTCTACGCAACACCTTAAAACACATGCCCTGCCCCCCCAATTATAATAAGACCCCGCCCACAGACAAACAATTTCCCTATATTTTTTTTACAGTGTTGGCAACTATAGAAAGGGTTAACACTAGGGGGGGCAATAAAGGGGTTAAATGTGTTCCCTGGGAGGTGTTTTAACTGTGGGGGGGAGGGGGGATGTGGCTGACTAGATTAGACAGATCATTGTTCCTACTTAGTAGGAACACACAATCTTTCTCCTTTCCCCTGACAGGACCAGGGTTTGTGTTTACACACACAGATCCCAGTTCTCGCTCTGTCATTGGGCGTGCGCATCGGCTCTGGGAACACGCTGCAGGCGCGCGGAGAGCCAACCTGCCGCAGTATAACTGCGGCTGGTCGGGAAGGGGGTTGAAAAAAGAAAAGCCACTACACGTGCTGTAATTGCTGATTTTTACATTTGTGTCATTTTCAAATGCTGTGGGGTTGTCTTGGGATGCAATTTGTGTATCACAGAATTTAAGCAGGGAGGGCTACGTCACCTTCACCTAGACGAAGAAAAAAAAGAAGGGGTAATGGGCGGCCATGCCCGCCCCAACAAAAATTACAATACAATGTACATGTGTAACAGGAAAGGGGAGTATTACAATGATGCCAAGTCTTCATTTGGAGTAACGGTTTACTTCAAGGAGCCACTTTAATGTAAGCCAGCATCAGGTCAAATACACAATCAGGTATAGGAAAATTTGAATTTGGAATTTAATTGCATCTTTTCTAAAAGGCACGTTAAAAAACAAGCTGTGCAGCTTTCACTAAAATTGAATAATGCCTTTGCTCTAGGTATAGGCCATTTCCATACCTCACAAAGCCTGACTGCAAAACTCCTAGGACGTTGCTAAGAACCTCCTAGCCATTACTGTCCCCCTTTACCTGCTTACATGTGCGTTCTCTCCCCAAATTATTCAACTTTGGTAAAAGCTGCACAGTTTGTTTTTATCTACAGACACCAGGCCCAGACTGGCCACTGGGCATTTGTCTGGTGGGGTGGGGCCACATGTTCCAACAAGAGCGGCCTGTTGATGACCGGGCCACATGTTGGGAGGTAAGCTGCGACTGCGGTCCTGACAGGACTAACACAAGCCATGGTCATCGATCACTTCCCGCTATGTGGTCATGCCTGTGTCTCCTCTTACAGCTCTCCAACCCTGCCAACAATGTCATCCTATTAGCAAAGCAGGGGGCAGGAGGAGCTGGATATCTGCACAGAGAGCAAGAGTCTTTTCCTATTAACAAACGGGTAATCACCCACTTGTTAATATGATCCAGTTCTGCAGCTCCTCCGACCCCCTGCCCTGCTGATATGATGATATCTTCAGCAGGGCGAGGACCCTGAAGAGGACACACATGCTGAATCCTGCCTCTGCATTGCTGAAGGTAGGACTGTGCAGCGGAGGAAGAGTATGACTGAGCATGAGCATGACCGAGGGGCACTGTGATTGCTAAGGGCACTGTGATATAAAGGAGACTGCACTGTAATCATTACAGTGCTCCTATACAGTATATCATATTGCCCCTTTACATGACAGTGCAGTAGATTGACTCCGTGAATATTCCGTCACCAACCGTCCCTGCGAACAATCGCCCCCCCCCCCCCCCCCCCCCCCCCCCCCCCCGTCCAGGCCTGACAGACACCACTTGTCTGCATAAACAGTTTTACGGTAAAGGTGAACTAACCCTGTAAATCAACCCTCCATAAAAGTGTTGTACAGACTAGGAAAATGAGAACAAATGTAAAAATCTGCATTTTATAATGAAGAACAAAGCAGAATGGCTGAACATATTCAACCTGGCTTACACTGAATATCCCATAAACTGCCCAATCATACACAGAATCTGTCTGAATTACAGGTATCTAGCCATCAACATCCTTCGTCAAACATGCAATACAAAAGCGGTTTCTATATGAAGAGTCTGGGAAAGCTGCCAAAATAAAAAATAAATATTACACCCATTTCTACATTATTTTGTGAAAATGGCAAGTGGCTGCAGGCAACTGCAAGTGAAAGTCTGATTTATGTTTGTACGCGGAGTCTCAATGAGAGATAGAGTAAGAACGTAATGAAGGAGCATGAGGAAAGACCTGGGGTGTGCCAAAGGTCACGTGGTCAGTATGCCTAAAGGGGGCATACCCAAATATGAAATGACAAGGAAAAAAGGTAAGAATAAAAGGGTCGGGAGGGTGGGATACAAGACACGCGGCCGACAGGAGTAAGGAGGGCGGGTTTAACCACTTCCCTACCGCCCATAGTCATATGACGTCCACAGATGGAATCTCCCATCCTGATGTCCTGGGCCTTCCGGCCATCTAGGGGGCGTGCGCACATGCCTGCGGCATCGCGCGGGCCCGGCAGCCACGATGTCCACTGGGCACCCACGATTGCCCGCAATCACAGCAGGAGTGTGGATCTGTGTGTGTAAACACACAGATCCACTGTCCTGTCAGGTGAGGAGACCGATGTGTGAGTTCCCAGGACAGAGGAACACACATCAGTCTCCTCACCTTGTGAGTCCCCTCTCCCTACAGTTAGAATCACACACTAGGGACCATATTAACCCCTTCAGTGCCACCTAGTGTTAACCCCTTCTCTGCCAGTCACATTTATACAGCAATCAGTGCAGTTTTATAGCACTAATCGCTGTATAAATGTGAATGGTCCCAAAAATGTGTCAAAAGTGTCTGTCAAAAGTGTCTGATATGTCCGTCGCAATGTCACGGTCACAAAAAAAAAAAAAAAATAATAATGCAATAAAACTATCCCCTATTTTGTAGACACTATGGGCCAGATTCACAAAGAGATACGACGGTGTATCTCCTCATACGCCGTCGTATCTCGGAGTTCTCGACTGATTCAGAGAATCAGTTACGCATAGATATTCCTAAGATCCGACAGGTGTAACTGTGTTATACCGTCGGATCTTAGGCTGCAATTCCAGGCCGGCCACTAGGTGGCGTTTCGTTTTTTTTTACGCAACGAATATGCAAATGAGGAGTTACGCCGATTCAGAAACGAACGACCGCCCGGCGCTTTTTTTTTACGTGGTTTGCGTTCGGCTTTTTCCGGCATATAGTTACCCCTGGGTCTATGAGGCGCAGCCAATGTTAAGTATGGCCGTCGTTCCCGCGCCGAGTTTGAATTTTTACGTCGTTTGCGTAAGTCGATTCAGAAAAGAGCTGGACGCAAGTTACGCTCACGCCGAAACCAATGACGTCCTAGCAACGTCATTTGGACCAATGCACACTGGGAAATTTAGCCGGCGGCGCATGCGCAGTTCAATCGGCGCGGGGGACGCGCCTGATTTAAATAGTACACTCCCCCTAGCCGCAGAATTTGAATTCCGCCGGGGGATTTACGATACGCCGCCACAAGTTTTGAGGTAAGTGCTTTCTGAATACAGCACTAGCATCAAAAAAAACTTGCGGCGGCGGATTGTAAATCAGATCTTTAGATCCGCGTAACCTATCTGAATCTGGCCCTATAACTTTTGCGCAAACCAATCAACATATGTTTATTGCGATTTTTTTTTACCAAAAATATGTAGAAGAATATGTATCGGCCTAAACTGAGGAATGTTTTTTTTTTTTTTTATATATAGATTTTTTGGGGATATTTATTATAGCAAAAAGTAAAAAATATCGCATTTTTTTTCAAAATTGTCGCTGTATTTTTGTTTATAACGCAGAGGTGATCAAATACCACCAAAGGAAAGCTCTATTTGTGGAAAAAAACAGGACGGCAATTTTGTTTGGGAGCTACGTCGCACGACCGCGCAATTGTCATTTAAAGTGACGCAGTGCCGAATCACAAAATGTGCTCTGGTAAGGAAAGGGGTAAATTCTTCAGGGGCAGAAGTGGTTAAATACCACCTGATTCCTCCTACAAACTCAGGCCCGCCTTCCCATTTGTACTCGGAGTCTCAATGAGAGATAGAGTAAGAACATAATGAAGGAACATGAGGAAAGACCTGGGGTGTGCCAAAGGTCACGTGGTCAGTATGCCTACTGGGGGCAAAAATGAAGACAATAGGGTAAATCAGTAACGGATTTATTGGAAGTAACATAACATCAGTCAGCTAAATGCCTGAAAGCCCGAGCCATCTTGACATGAGGAATCCGGGACATATCTAGAGAAACATGCAGAGTTCCATCTCCCTAACTTTTTGATGACATGAGCCGGAATCCCCTGGCGAGAAGCTGCAGAAGCCTCCCCAATTCTGAATGAGTGACCAGAAAGACTTGCCGGGTTTAAACCTAGGTTGGACCATAACGTGCAGCAATGCTTGGTGAACTGCACCATCGTGAGGGGAGCATGCAGAAAGGGTAACAAGGGACTATCCCTAGGTCTGTCCAAAACTGCCATGGGGCACCAAGCACGATCGGTCTTGAAATACCTGACATCTGTACCAGCCCCAAACTGCTGCATCTTGCACGCGTACAAATGCAACCTGAAATGGTCCGGATGTCTGATCAACTGACTGATCATGAGAACACGGGAACCTGAGCCGGTATGGGTTAATTCGCCCGGCCTAAGGAATCCAAAAAAAAGCCAAATATATGGCAGCTTTAAGGACCAAACTGAGGAGCCTCCCGAAAGGCTACCTGTCCAGCAGATCGGACATACCCCAGAAGATAAACCCTGAAACCGGAAGTCTGCTAACAGAAGAGGGAGGGTAACTCCTTTGGATGCCCCTCAGAATGGCCTTAACAGCATGGGCAGCAAAGATGGAAGGCCTATTCGGATCCTGAAGGGCTAAATAATGCTGAACCCCCGCAAGATACGTCTTAATCGTGCCATAAGACAACTTCAGTTGCGAATGACAAAATGGCACAAAATTTAGCAGATATCGAACATCATGACCATTGAAACACGGATGCCAGGACTGGAAGCCTGAAAGGTCTTCCAGGCCGAGGCGTAAGCCATCCTGGTGTTGGTTGATAATGATATATTGATCAAAGCTGCTGCATCAAGCCAATGGGAGACTAGTCTATCAGAAGTGAGGCCTGCGGGGATGGCGTCTGTTTCCGGGACCTGTCGGAAAAACAATGGGTAATTGAGCCGTGACAGAGCATCTAGTGCCACATTTTCAGCCCCACTGATGAATTTAAAATAAATATGAAAATAAAACTGTAAGGACAACCATATTAGCCTGTGTACAAAGAACATGATGACCAAAGACCTAGATCTACCTTTGTTGATAATCTCCAAGGCCGCCTGATTGTCCGTTGAGAAAACCACTGTCTGCCCTGACCATAACCTACCCCACCCCTGGGCCACTGACACAATGGGGAAGATCTCAAACAATGCTGAAGATTCCGTGAACCCTGGGATGGCCAAGACTTCCTCCGGCCATGGCCCGGCCAACCAGTGGGTGCCAAAAAGGGCAGCATTACCTACCGTGGCCGCCACAACATGAGGAGAGGATATGGACGCCACGGGGATGAACATGCCAATCCCGTTTCAATGCCGGAGGAAATTGTTTCACATGCGAAGGTCAGCCAGAGCTGCTGCATCCAGCTTGACCCGCAAGTCTGAATCCGTGGGGCTGATGGCAATAAAGCTAACAACCTGGATATGAAAGACCTACCCTGAGGGATGATCCTCATGGCGAAGTTCAACATACCCAGCAGAGAATGCAACTCCACCCTGGAACAGTAAAGTAATGGATACAATCTCTTATCCTGGTGAGCTTATCAGCTGGAAGGCTGGCCTGCATGGCCTGAGTATCCAAAATGATCCCTAAAAAGGTAAGTGCCGTTGCCAGGTCCTCCAACTTCTTGACTGCCAGCGGGATGTTGAGAGCCGCAAAAATGGACAACAATTACTGTAAATCTACAGGGCCTTGCTTGGTACTCTCGATGAGGAGGAAGTCATCCAGATAGTGGATGACTACGTGACAACTCTCCACATGAGTGAGAATCCACCTGAGCGCCTGGGCAAAGGCATCAAACAGCCAAGGGCTGCTTTTGGAACCAAAGGTGAGTCTGGTGGCAAAGTAGTACAGTCCCCTCCACTTCACCCCATGCCACTGCCAGAGTGACGGCATGTTTGGAAGGAGTTTGAATGCACCTGCTATGTCCGCTTTGGACAGCCAAGCACCCTTCCCAACCTCAATGATCTGCTGGATAGCCTGATCCACTGATGCATACTTCAAAGAAAATTCTTCAGATGGGATTAACCAATTCCATACCACAGAACGTCATATGACGTCCTGGACTTCAGTGGAGAATATCTGAATGATGCCTGCAGCTACAGACATCATTCAGATATTACTGTTTTCAGGCGGCGATTCTGCACACCATAAGAATGATAATAGCGGCTATTCCGCCGCTTGATCGTTCTTATAGGTGGCGGCCCTCCCGCCGCCATCCCGTGCTTCTCCGGGCTCTCCCGTGCCATCGGAGGTCCGGAGAACGAATCGTCCGGCACCGGATGAAAAGCATAGAGATTTCCGGTAACCAGATGTCTCCGGTCATCTCTATGACCGTCGGAGGCCCGGGTGCGACGTTATGACGTCACGCCCAGAAGTAAACAAAGCCGCAATCGTGGCTAAAAGCATGAGATCTGTGAATTTTTTTTCACGATCTCATGCTTCGCAGCCTGGAGGAGAGATGTGGGGTCTTATTGACCCCGCATCTCTCCATAAAGAGCACCTGTCACACACTATTCCTATTACAAAGGATGTTTACATTCCTTGTTATAGGAATAAAAGTGATAAAATAAATATTTTTTTTTTAAAAAGTGTAAAAATAAAAATAAAAAAATATATAAATGTATTTTTTTAAAACGCCCCTGTCCCCAGTAGCTCGCGCTCAGAAGCGAACGCGCACGTAAGTCCCGCCAACACATGTTAGGTATTTCCGCGTGCGTTATGCGGCGTACACACGGTCGTTTTTCGGCATGAAAAAAAAATTAAAAAAATTTCAGCATGTCCAAAAAACAAAGTTTTTCCAACTTCATCATTAAAAACGATGTTGCCCACACACCATCATTTTTAAAAAATTATGAACAAAGCGCTGTGACGTACAACGGCACTCTGAAGGGGAAGTTCTATTCGCCTTTGGGCTGCTTTTAGCCGATTCCTTGTTAGTAAAAGACGATTTGCGCTTTTTTGTCTGTTACAGCGTGATGAATGTGCTTACTCTATTATGAATGGTAGTTTTACCTGAACGAGTGCTCCCGTCTCATAACTCGCTTCTGGGCATGCGCGGTCTTAAAACGTCGTTTTAGCCCACACACGATCATTTTTTACAACCCAAAAAACGACATTTTAAAAAACGACATAAATGCAGCATGTTCGAATTTCAGAACCCAAAAAACGATGTGAAGCCCACACACGATGATTTTAAATGACGTTTTTAAAAACGTTGTTTTTTTTTCATGCCGAAAAACGACCGTGTGTACGCGGCATTAGAGCGAGAGCAATAATTCTAGCACAAGACCTCCTCTGCAACTCTAAACTGGTAACCTGTAAAAAAAAAAAAAAAAAAAAAAGTGTTGCCTATGGAGATTTTTAAGTACCAAAGTTTGGCGCCATTCAATGAGTGTGCGCAATTTTAAAGCGTGACAAGTTGGGTATCTATTTACTCAGCGTAACATCATCTTTCACATTATACAAAAAAATTGGGCTAACTTTACTGTTTT
This sequence comes from Rana temporaria, assembly GCF_905171775.1. Classification (NCBI taxonomy): domain Eukaryota; kingdom Metazoa; phylum Chordata; class Amphibia; order Anura; family Ranidae; genus Rana; species Rana temporaria. The sequence goes on from NC_053495.1 coordinate 71,650,066, forward strand.
TTTATTTTTTAATTCATGAAACCGTTTTTTTTTTCCAAAAAAGGTGTTTAAAAAATGATTGCGCAAATACTGTGCGAGATAAAGTTGCAATGACGGCCACTTTATTCCCTGGGGTGTCTGCTAAAAAAAAATATATAATGAATGTTTGGGGGTTCTGAGTCATTTTCTAGCAAAAAAATTATGATTTTTACATGAAGGAGAGAAGTGCCAGAATAAGCGTGGTATGGAAGTGGTTAAGGAATTCAAGCTATGCACCGCGGGGGAATAAGGGGTGGACATGTTGTAAATTAAACGTAATTTATTTGAACATTTTCCCTTAACCAACCCATCAGGATTGACCAACACCGGAAAGGGGATACAGATAACGGACACATAATGAACCCTTTGTCCAGTTGAGACTGGAGTAATGTGTCCACCGACCCCAAATCTGCCGCAGAAGACCTGAGATTGGGACTCTCGAAAGTGCATGAAGGTAATGTAACGAACCCTGTATGGAAGACCCTTGTGAACCCCCTCCACCAGAAAGGGACATAAACTGGGAGAAGGGTGAGAGAACAAGCAGGCCTGCAAAAAAGACACATTGATGCGGCTCAGTGAACTGTTCTTGCCCTGCCTTAATAGAAAGCCTTGCCTCTGAACTTATAACCCAACTGTACCACCGCATACAGGTAAAGGTCCAGCTCCTCCCTCCTCTGGGGAATCACCGAGCAAACAATATCCCTGAACATGCTAAACGCCAGAACAAACTTAGGGATAGCGAGCTTGCGGTTCAGCCTGTGGTTCCTTAAACTTGATGATCACTGACACATCGCCACAAGCATAGGACTTGTTGTCAGCCACATCGTGGGCGGCAATCAACAAGGATGCCAAATTGACATCCTTGCCTTCCAAAATATCCTTCCTAATACTCCCTTGGATAAAATGGGCCGGGGTGAGAGCGGGTACACTAGAGCTGGTACCTGCAGCCAACGGCACAGGCCTTAAAAACATGGGGACCTCAGACCCTGCCGTAACCCCAGAACCTGCAAGATCCACCAGGGCCGGATTCGGACTGGTCTCCAGAACCTCCACCCTGGCCTGTAACTCCTGAAATGAGCTTGCCAAAGAGCGAAGGGTAGAATGGATCTGTGTGAGGGATGTAGCAACCATACGCAGGGTGACCTGCTCTGCACCAGGACCTGAAGAGGTAGGAAAACAGTCTGAAAAGTTCTGCCTTGCGGCCTCTGCGCAGGGTATGAGATACCCCTAAGACGCAATTCTGCCATTAGTCTTGGGACAGTCCAGGACCTCAGAGAAGGTCTGCCGCCCTGTTCCGGACTCCTAGCTGGAGAAGGGGAAATGGAGGCAAAGTCATTGATGTCCTCTGCTTGAGACATGCCCTAAATAATCAAAATGAAACGTAAGCACAACAACAGAAACCAACTAACACCATTCGATCCCCAAACAATGCTCTACCCCCTTCCAGCCGCCTCCTAACCTTAAAACAAAACCTAAGTGTGCCCAAGAAAGCGTACACCCCACCTGACTAAGGAGGCCAAGCAACCTGCGGTCCACAGGTCAATTAAAAACATACATACACTCAGGCCCTCCCGGACCTGAAAACGTGACAGGTCCAATATGACTAAAGCGTAAAGTATCATGACGAATGAAAAAGGCCCAACATAAGTAGGATCGAGAAAACAGGTGAGGAGACTTGCCACTGCCCAAGCCAATTAAAAATTATCATCTCAACCCGCTAATACCTAAAATGCGATAGGTAAATGCTGCAGTGGCGAAATAAGGCCTAAAAGTGACGAAAATTAGCGATAACAGAACGAAGCACCAGCAAACCTGATTTACCTTTGATCGTGAAAACCTTTTACCCTAACCGTACAAGGCTTGCGTCTGGCGCCCGAAGCCTACTCTGAAACAAAATGTACGAAAGGGACTAAAAAACATGTCAGAACCTTGAACAAGAAATTAGGATCTTAAGCAAAGCAGATAATACCATGAACCCCACCTACGAGACCTGAAAAACGTGCTAGGCAATTGAACGAGTGTTACAACATCATACCTCCCAACGATCCCGGATCTTGGCTGGAGTTCCGGAATCCAGAGCCCAGCGCCCACTGGGCTCCATTCAGTGGTGGTATCTTGAAAGTGAGGATTTCTGTGAGCAGAGGATGCCAGCAATCTCTGCTTCTTCCCCCCCCCCAAGCTTTATTAGTTGCTAGGACAGTCGGCGTCCTAGCAACTGAAGACACACTTTACAGGCCACGTGACCTCCCAGCTCTGCCCAATGCCTTCCAGCTTCTTTTCTCTCTACGACTCCCCGCCTTTGAAGAGGAGCCATGAAGTAGCTTCAAAAAGTGTCAGGACACAGACGGCCCTGTGCGAGAAGTACAGAGACCAGAGCCATCCTCTATGCTGCCTCTGCCCCTGCCTGTCATTTCAATTAATTCCTTCACTCTGCCACTCGCAATCATTTCCCCTTCGTGCAGCACTCCTACATAGCCGACAGTGTTGGATTCCCTTGACAGCTGTCACAACTGCCCCATGTCTCCCAGCATCTTCCCTATCCCCCCTTCATTGCCCCCTAGCCTCTTCCAGGATCCTCTTTCATTCCCACTCACCAGCCAACATTGAAATTTATCCTCTAACCCAGCCCTCAACCCCTACTAGCCTGACTCATTGTTTTAAGAGCCCCCTCCAGCCACCAAGCAATCTTCCCACAACCCTCCCATACTTCAATACTTCCATTTCAAACACCCCTTTCCCCGCCCCCACTTACCCTTTCACCATCCCTACTCCGCCCTCACTTACCCTTTCACCAACCCTACTCTGCCCCCACTTACCTTTTCACCATCCCTACTCTGCCCTCACTTACCCTTTCACCATCCCTACTCTGCCCTCACTTACCCTTTCCCCATCCCTACCCCACCCCCACTTACCCATTCCCTATCCCCACCCCCAATCCCACACACTAGCCCCACCCCACCATCCACCTATTGTGCTAGAAATGGAGATTGGGGGACTTGTACTTGAAGAGAGGAGGGAGATTTGTTTGGAAGGGGGAATTGGAGGAAAGGAGGTTTTGTGCTGGGGGGAATTTGGGGATAGGGGATTTTTACTGGAAAGGGGGGTTGTGCCGTGAGGAAGATTTTTTTTGGGAGAAGGGATTGGAGAGAGGGACGATTTATGCTGGGGGAAATTGAAGGGGTAAAGTATTTGTTCTGGGAGGGGGGAACTGAGGTGAGTGGGGATTTGTGCAGAGATGGGGAAGAATGGTAGATTGTGCTGGGGGGGGGATTTGGGTGGGAGGATTTGTGATAGAACTGGGGAGAGGACTTGTGCAGACCAGATGGATTTGGGGAAAGAGGGTTTGTGCTGGAGGAGGATCTGTGCAAAAATAGGAATTGAGGGGGACTTTTGCTTGAAGGGGGGGAGATAATGTTTGTTGGGAAAATACATTTGGGGGGGATTTGTTGGGAAGGGGGATTAGTGAGGGAAAGAAGATTTGTGCTGGGGGATTTGGAGAGGGGGAATTGGGTGGGAGAGCATTTGTGCTATAATGGGGGGTTGCGCTGGGACGGAGGATTTGGGGGGGTTGAAAAGGATTTATTCTGAGAGGGCTACTGGGGGGGGGGAAGGAGGGTTTTTACTTTGAGGGGGAATTCTGTGTTAGAAGGGGGTATTTGCTTGGGGGTGTTTGCTTTGGGAGGGGGAGAGAGGATTTGTACTACGGGGGGGGGGGGGCAGTGTTCAAATTAGTGTTTTGTTTTATTATTTTGCAGAGGAGGGGGGATTTTGCACCCCTAAACTGTGCGTTACAAACCCCTGCACTATTTTTGGTTTGTACTCCTGACTCCTACTATGCATTACATATTCCTGACCCCTCTATTCTGTGGATAACACTCAAGTCCCCTGCATTCTGTGCATTACAGACTCCTGAACCCTGCTCTCTGTGTGCCATCCATGTATTCCTAAACCCAGTACTGACTACAGTCTCTCTCTGCATTACATACTCCTGATCCTTGAACACACCCTGGAGCCCTGCAGCCTGCGTTAGGTAAATCTGACACTGACTGCAGCACTCCCCGACCCTGTGCTTTGCCTTACACACTCCTGCACTACATACACAATACTGTACATTCATTGTATACTTCTCACCAAAATCTTGTGTCTACAGTTGCTGGTTGCTATTCAGTCCCTGATTATTTCAATAAAGTTCTTCTTTAAGGTAGGCTCAGACAAAGCAATCAAAGCATATTGTATAGGTAGAAGGAAGCCTAGATTTTGTGTAACCCCTTAAGCCCCTCCCACTGGTAAGACTTTGGTCACACCCACCTTTTTTTGCATGGCGCTAGGCGCAACACTTGACAGTCAGGTCACTCCTTTCCTCAAGTGTCCCTCATTCTGAAGTTAAAATGTTGGGAGGTATGCAACATGATGCATGATCGTGACATGACTACAAACGGCTGAGCAGACTTGCCAGTGCACAAATCTATTAAAAACAAAACATCTCAAACTGTTAACACCCACAAACGTGGTGGGTGACCCCACAGTGGTGTGACTACCCTTTTAAAAACCCATGAGGCCTGAGAACAGATAATGACACCTGCGCATGCAAGACCTTACCCAACCCAACATCCAGCCTCCCCTCGTGTATCTGTCACCAACCCGCCGTGGATAACCAAACGCATGAAACTTACTGAAACAAACTGAAACAGAAACACAGATTGGCGAGACGTAAGCACTTAGACCAACGTCCTGTCCTTAACCACAATTGCAACGAGGAGCCGAGAGCCGCCGGAAGCCAATAGCCAGAAACTGCTGAGCAGAGCCAAGAGCTGCCGATGGTCACCGAGCGGAGCCGAGAGCCACCGAAAGCTGCTGAAGAGCTGAGAGTCCTCGAGGAGCCGTAAACCGGAATTTGAGGTTTTTGAAAATGTCGTCAGGAAATGACGCCACCTAACACAAGACACCGACAGAAGTAAGGAGGAGGAGGAGGGTGGGTTTAAATACCACCGACTCCTACAAACTCAGGCCGGGCTGCGGCCCACCTTCCCATTAACTTGGGGGAATTTCTTTTTTTTTTCATAATGATAAAAAAAAGTTTTATTTAACCACTTCCCGACGGCAATACGACTTTATACGGCCGCAGGGTGGATGCCAATTTCCGGGAGGCCGTCTATATACGGCCTCCAGCCACTGGGGGGCACGCGCGTTCCCACCACATCACTGAGATGCCGTTGCGCGTGCCTGGCTGTCGCAATGTCTGCCAGGCACCCGCGATCGGCAGTTACACAGACAAGGACGTGGACAAGGACACACAGATCCACGTCCTGTCAGGGAGAGAGGAGACCGAGAGAGGAGACCGATCTGTGTTCCTTGTACATAGGGACACAGATCGATAACCTCCCCCAGTCAGTCCCCTTCCCCCACAGTTAGAAACACTATGCAGGGTACACATTTAACCCCTTCCTCCCCCCCTAGCTGGTTGCTATTCAGTCCCTGCCAGTCACATTTATACAGCAATTAGTGCATATTTATAGCACTGATTGCAGTATAAATGTGAATGGTGTCAAAAGTGTCCGATATGTCCGCCATAATGTCACAGTCCCAATAAAAATCGCAGATCGCCGCCATTACTAGTAAAAAAATTAATAAAAAATAATAATAATAATTATGTCCCCTATTTTGTAGGCCCTATAACTTTTGCGCAAACCAGTCGCTTATTGCGATTTTTTTTTTACCAAAAATATGTAGAAGAATACGTATCGGCCTAGACTGAGAAAAAAAAAGTTTTTTTGAAAAAATTGGGCTATTTTTTATAGTAACAAGTAAAAAATATTGAATTTTTCTTCAAAATGTTCTCTTTTTTTGTTTATAGCGCAAAAAATAAAAACCGCAGAGGTGATCAAATACCACTAAAAGAAAGCTCTACTTGTGGGGAAAAAAGGACGCCAATTTTGTTTGGGAGCCACATCGCACAACTGCGCAATTGTCAGTTAAAGCGACGCAGTGCCGGGAGCTGAAATTTCACCTGGGAAGGAGGGGGGTATATGTGCCCAGTAAGCAAGTGGTTAATGATATAAATAAATGTAATAACTAGACAGAGAGCAGAAGTATAAAGTCCATAGAACACTGCAGTTATCAGTGGAATTTCCAGAAATGAAAGCATGTGACATAGTGTATCTATTTTCTGTCAATGGTGTTGATAACATTTCATGAATGAGGAAGTGAAGAACACTGGGGAACCTTTATGGCTTCAGGTTAACCTGAACTGTAGAAAAATAAACCAAAGTCTTGAGGGCACGTTGACACCAGTTGCAACTGGGTACATTTTAAAACACAGTATGAATGCAGTTCAAAGACATGCAAGAAAATCAATGTATATTAATGAGCCTAGTCTACACCATTTCTTGCGTAAAAAAAAAAGAAGTACAATGTGCAGCATTTTTCCACACCGAGACACACTGCAAATACACATAAATGCACCGTGAACACATGTCAATACACTGAAATTGCACTTGAATGCACATGGACGCAAGCAAACACATGAAAAAATGTACCGTACGTTATTCCAACAAATGCAAATGCATATAAAAGCACTGACAATGCATTAAAACTTTGCAGTGCATTTTTTATTTGTACCAAGTTGCATGCTTCACTTGCGTTTATCGTGCACTTACGTGCGTTTGCAGTATGCAAAAACGCAGAATGCTTTACACATTATAAACCAACTACGGGTTTATTTAATAAAGAAAAATCCACTTTTCACCACAAGAGGTCTGCAAGTGCACTTGGAAGTGCAATCGCTATAGATCTGAGGGGAAGATCTGAAATGAGGGGAAGCTCTGCTGATTTTATCATCCAATCATGTACAAGCTAAAATGCTGTTTTTTTTCCTTGCATGTTCCCCCATCAGATCTACTACACTGCACTTCCAAGTGCACTTGTAGTGCAAAGTGCCTTTAGTAAATACCCCCCCACGGTAACGTAGTTGGTATGGTTGAATAAAAACACCAGTCCAACAATATAAAAATCATATCCCATATCCCTGTATATTGTACTCGCTAAAATACTCATCTAAGAGTTTTACTGTAAGTATTTGATACAATTTTCCATTTTCCTGATGGCAGCATACATATGATAAATAATGAGCTTTTGAGGAGGGAGGGTTTAATGCTGCAAACCTGGGCCCGGATTCAGAAAGGAGTTACGACGGCGTATCTCCAGATACGCCGTCGTAACTCTGAGTGTGAGGCATCGCATCTCTGTGCCTGATTCAAAGAATCAGATACGCCTCACTGTTGGCTAGATACGAGTGGCGTAAGTCTCCTACGCCGTCGTATCTTGGGGTGCATATTTACGCTGGCCGCTAGGTGGCGCTTCCGTTGATTTCCACGTAGAATATGCAAGTGAGCTAGATACATCGATTCAGAAACTTACGCGCGTCCGGCGCATTGATTTACGTAAGGCTTTTTTCGGCGTAAAGTTACCCCTGCTATATGAGGCGTAGCCAATGTTAAGTATGGACGTCGGGAGCCTTTGGCCAATTATGACTAAGGGGGTTAAGTCCACTCCCCACACTATATAAGGCCGCCTGCACGACGGCCATGTGTAGTGTGTTGCTGGCATTAAACGAGAGAGAGCTTAGGTTGAGCAGTCAGGCAGATTATTCAGTGAGCTGTAGTGTATTTAATATATATATATATATATATATATATATATATATATATATATATATATATATATATATATATATATATATATATATATATATATACACATATATATATATATAAATATACACACACACACACATATATATACACACACACACACACACACACATCCAGGCTTGTGTGTGTATATATATGTACACCAGGAACGGCCTGCAGTCAGATCTAGCTAAACTGGATACAGTATGTATATATATATATATATATATATATATATATATATATATATATATATATATATATATAATATTATATTATATATATATATATATATACACACACACACACATATACACACACACGCACACACTGTATCCAGTTTAGCTAGATTTGACTGCAGGCCGTTTCTGGCGTACTTTTTCGAATATACTTCAGGCAGACAGTTGACTCAGTGAGCTGCAGTGCATTTAACCCCTTAACGCCCGCCGCACGACTATTTACGTCCACAGAATGGCACGTACAGGCAGAAGCAGGGCTGTGGAGTCGGTAGATAAATGTTCCGACTCCTCAGTTTTATGTACTTCCGACTCCGACTCCGACTCCTCTGTATTAATATGCAAATGTATTTATACATTCCTTGAGGGAAAGAAACGCAACCTACCACAGGACTACTGGCCGGGAAGCCAACAGTCTACTGTATTGCACAGTTTAAGCAAAAGACAAACACAATAAAAACAATCAAGTGGCTGGATAGTAGCAGCAGGCATAAACATCAGGAACAGGATCTTTACCAGTTCAAAAATACAAACCACATTATTTGGTTGTTTTAGAACAAAAACAAAGCTTATCTATATTTCTCTGCCAGATCCTCTTTCATAGAGGCTCTTAAGTCAGACTTTATTATTTTTAGGGCTGAAAATAATCTTTCGACACTGACTTGGGTGGGTGGCATTGCAGTAACTATTCTGGCCACATCACTAACGATCTCTGGATAAACAAGGATGGCTTCTTCAACAGTAAGTTTTGATGAGCGATCATACTTTTCAACTTCTTTTAGTGCTTTATAAAACTCCTGTTGGAATTTTTTTATTTGGACAATTACTGGTTCTCTAACATGCGTTCCCTGTAAAAGCAGAACACAACACTATGGAAAGTATAAGTATTGCAGCTCCTAATTGTGCGTTGCGTGCCATATAGTGAAGCACATGAAAAGCATGCTTCTTCACGGTCACTTAAAGCGGTAGTTCACCCTCACCCACATGATTTTACCATCGAGACAGGCATTGTAGCGCGAGCTACAGTATGCCTGTCCCGATTTTTTTAACCCCGGACTCACCTTGTAATCGTACATAGAAGATTTCGGCTCCCGCGGGGAATGGGCGTGCCTATGGAGAGGGAGGATGATTGACGGCCGGCCCTGGCACGTCACTCTCCCCGAAGACAGCCGGAGTAGGTCTCGGCTCTTCATGGCGCCTGCGCACAGGCTATGCGCAGGCGCCGTGAAGAGCCAAGCCTATTTCGGCTATTTCCGGAGAAGCGTGACGCGCCAGAGCCGGCCTTCAATCATCCTCCGTCTCCATAGGCACGCCCATTCACCGAGGGGAGTCGGTATGTTCGATGTAGGAGTAAACGGTGAGTACGGGGAAAAAAAAAAATCGGGACAGGCATACTGTAGCTCGCGCTACAATGCCTGATTTTATGGTAGAACAAAACATTTTTTTTTTTTTTAGGTTTATAGGGTGAACCCCCGCTTTAACGTGTTCGTTTTGCGGTTACGTGAGGCACTGCATGCATTGGTCTTTATTCTTACAGTAGAGAAGTCATTAATTATAACTTTTTGTGAATTGGGACATTTAAACTTGCTTTTTTTTTTTTTTATTCCAATCTAAATTTAGTAGGAGTCGGAGTCGGAGTCGGTGCATTGTTTGCCGACTCCAGGTACCCAAAATTTCCCCCGACTCCGACTCCTCGACTCCGAAGCCCTGGGCAGAAGGACGTATATATACACGTCCTTGCCTTCTAGCGGGTGGGGGGGTCCGATCGGGACCCCCTCTGCTGCGTGCGGATTCCCTCGGGGAGCGATCCAGGACGACGGCGCGGCTATTCGTTTATAGCCGCTCTGTCGCGATCGCTCCCCGGAGCTGAAGAACAGGGAGAGCCGTATGTAAACACGGCTTCCCCATGCTTCACTGTGGCGGTGTATCGATCGAGTAGGGGTGCAACGGATCGTCACCGATCCGTGATCCGAACGGGCCACCCCGTTCGGATCGGCACACCCCGCGATCCGCGGAGCGCTCCGGAGCCTAGGCCTAGGAAAGTCCCCGGCTTCGGCCTAGCTCCGGAGCGGCGGCCATCTTGCTCCACCCAGTCTGCTTGCCAGAGCCCAGCGTGACACGCCTCCCCGGGGAGGCGTGTCACGCTGTGCACTGGGCTCTGACAAGCAGACTTGGAGAAGGAATGTTAGCAGTGAAGCACTAGTGTGAGAGGAGGGGGGGGAAAAAGAGCACAATTCAGGGGTGGATTAAAGAGGAAGCAGGTGAGGCTGTTTGGGACTTGTTAAAAGTACTATCTTGACGTTTTTACAGCAATATATGTGTGTGTGTGTGTGTGTGTGTGTGTGTTTTATTTTTTTGGACCAATGAAAACGGATCCTTTTTTTTTTTTTTTTGCTTATCTGAAAATGATCCGATCCGTGACTCCTGATCCGAGGATCGATCCGATCCGTGAGTTTTTTGATCCGTTGCACCCCTACGATCGAGTGATCCATTTTATAAGGGAGACTCGATCGATGGCGTCAGTCCTACAGCCACACCCCCCTACAGTTGTAAACACACACTAGGTGAACCCTAACTCCTACAGCGCCCCCTGTGGTTAACTCCCAAACGGCAACTGTCATTTTCACAATAAACAATGCAATTTAAATGCATTTTTTGCTGTGAAAATGACAATGGTCCCAAAAATGTGTCAAAATTGTCCGAAGTGTCCGCCATAATGTCGCAGTCACGAAAAAAAAAAAAAAACGCTGATCGCCGCCAAAAGTAGTAAAAAAAAAAATTATTAATAAAAATGCAATAAAACTATCCCCTATTTTGTAAACGCTATAAATTTTGCGCAAACCAACCGATAAACGCTTATTGCGATTTTTTTTATACCAAAAATAGGTAGAAGAATACGTATCGGCCTAAACTGAGGAATTTTTTTTTTTTTATATATGTTTTTGGGGGATATTTATTATAGCAAAAAGTAAAAAATACTGGCCCAGATTCAGTAAGCAATTGCGCCTGCGTAACCATAGTTACACAGCGCAATTGCTGACTTGCGCCGGCGTAACAAGTTCTCCTGATTCAGAGAACTCGTTACGCCGACTGCAGCCTAAAATCTGCGTGGCGTAAGGCTCTTATGCCACGCAGATTTTAGGCTGCATTCTTGCGATGACCGCTAGGGGGCGTTCCCATTGTGGTCAGCGTATAGTATGCAAATTGCATACTTACGCCGATTCACAATGTTGCGCGCCCCCTGCGTACGCAAGTTACGTCATTTCCGTACGGCGTGTTTAGCGTAAGGCTGCCCCTTCTAATAGCAGGGGCAGCCAATGCTAAACTATACCCGGCGTTCCCGCGTTGCGACGTCCGAATTTTACGTCGTTTGCGTAAGTGAATCGTGAATGGCGCTGGACGCCATTCACGTTCACTTTGAAGCAAATGACGTCCTTGCGACGTCATTTGCCGCAATGCACGTCGGGAAAGTTTCCCGATGGAGCATGCGCTCTACGCTCGGCGCGGGAGCGCGCCTAATTTAAATGATTCCCGCCCCCGGCGGGATCATTTACATTGCGCGTGCTTACGCCAGGGGAATTTTGCCGGCGCGCCCTCGCAATTTACGGAGCTACTGCTCCGTGAATCGAGGGCAGCGCAAAATATTTGCGGGAGCGCAGGGCAAAATCGTTGCCCTGCGCCTCTGCAAATAGAGCGCAATTCTTTCTGAATCCGGGCCATTGCATTTTTTTCAAAATTGTCGCTCTATTTTTGTTTATAGCGCAAGAAATAAAAACCGCAGAGGTGATCAAATACCACCAAAAGAAAGCTCTATTTGTGGGGAAAAAAGGACGCCAATTTTGTTTGGAAGCCACGTCGCACGACCGCGCAATTGTCTGTTAAAGCGACGCAGTGCCGAACTGCAAAACCTGGCCTGGGCATTTAGCTGCCTAAAGGTCCGGGGCTTAAGTTGTTTATATATATATATATATATATATATATATATATATATATATATATATATATATATATATATATATATATATATATATATATATATATACACACACACACACACACACACACACACACACACACACACACACACACACAGGCGTGTGTGTGTGTGTGATATATATATACGCTGCATCCAGTGCAGCTAGATCTGGCTGCAGGCTGTTCCTGGTGTACTTTTTTCTAATATACTGTCAGACAGGCAGGTGATTCAGTGATCTGCAGTGCATTAAATATATATACAGTCTCCTACATATATATATATATATCCACTGCATTCTAGTCTAGCCAAGCCTATATCTGACTGCAGGCCATTCCTGGTGTACTTTTTCTAGTAAACTTCAGGCGGTGTTTTGCTAATCCAATTTTACAGCATGTCTGGAAGGCCACCAAGGAGAGGCAGACGCTCACAGGCCACTAAAAGAGGGAAAGCAGGCTCTGTGTCTACAGCCAACAGTGCTGGTCAAAGACACGGTGCATCCTCAGCACGTGGCCGCGGGGCACGCTTGTCCTTTTTTTCCCCAGGCAGCTGGCCGTGTTGAGCCACAACATGCAGAAGAGTTGGTAGAGTGGATAACAAAGCCGTCCTCATCCTCCTCATCCTCTGTCACCCAGGCTCAGAGTACTTTGCCTGGAAATGCACCTGCCAAAGCGGCCTATTCCATCGGCTCAATGTCATCAGTCACTCCTTCCCTAGCCCCACCATCATGCCCTGAGGAGCCCCTTGAACTGTTCGACCGCAGTGTCGGGTACATGCTGCAGGAGGATACGCAGCGTTTTGAAGCCTCCGATGATGGTACCCAGGTTGAGAATGAAGGCAGTAACATGAGCCCAGAGAGAGGGGGTGCCCAAGAAGGACAAGAAACTGACAGTCATGTTCCCCCAGCTGCAGCATACTGCCAAGTTTGTGCTAGTGACGAGGAGGGAGGGGATGATGAGGTCACTCACTCTACGTGGGTGCCTGATAGAAGAGAGGAGGAGGAGGCACATCTCTAACGAGGCAGGATGCCCTCCAGGGGCCAGCTTAAGGGCAGTCACCCGACTGCATCACACAGCAGTGCTACGCACGTGCAGGGCGCTGCTGACTCCCAGCGTATTTTGAAAAGTTTTTGGATGTGGGCCTTTTTTGAGACGTGTGCAGTAGATCACACCGTTGCTGTTTGCAACATATGTCTGAAGCGTATCAAGCGTGGCCAAAACAGCAGCCGCTTGGGCACCACATGCTTAACCAGACATACGTCGACCTCCCATGCAGTCCGTTGGAGACAGTACTTAAAAGACCCACACCAAAGAACAAGGCGGACCTCTCCTTGCTCCTCATCAGCTGGGACCTCCAACCCCACTATACCTTCAGTCCTCTTAGAAACCTGCACTGAGAGGAATGAAGATGTAGAATTAGGTGTCCCAAGCACTTGCGGGCAATCTGCTAGCGGTACACCTAAATCTGATTGTAGCAGGCAAATTTCCCTACCCCAGTTGCTAAACCGTCTAAAGAAATTTGGTCACAGCCATCCACATGCTCAGCGTCTGATTGCTAGTTTGGCAATATTGCTAGCACTCCAACTGCTGCCTTTTCAGCTGCTAGACTCTGCCCCCTTTCGAGAATTTGTGGAATGTGCGGTACCTCAGTGGAAGGTTTCCCACTCATGGTCCAGCAGGCATGGACAGGGATGTTACCTTTCTTTCACAGCACACTGGGTAACCCTGCTGGCAGCTGGGAAGGATGCAGGACAGGGTGCAGTATTGTTGGAGCTTGTTCCGCCACCACGCCTCCAAAATGGTAGTAGTGGTGATTCTGCCACAGCTCTCTCCTCCACCCCCTCTTCTTCCTCTATGGCCTTTTCCTCTGCCGAATTGTCCTCGGAACCAGCGGTGCTCCGTAGGCGTTCTAGGGGCTACGCAAGCTCCCAGGCAAATAGATGCCATGCTGTGCTTGAGTTGGTCTGCTTAGGGGACAGGAACCACACTGGGGCAGAGATTCTGTCAGCTCTGCAGCGGCAGGCTTAGAGGTGGTTGACGCCATGCCAGCTTCAGCCAGGAATGGTGGTTTGCAACAATGGCACCAACCTCCTCTCTGCCCTCCGAGGAACACTTAAACCATGTTCCCTGTTTGGCTCACGTCCTTAATTTGGTGGTGCAGCGGTTCTTGTGCAGGTACCTGGGCTTACAGGATCTCCTGAGGCAGGCCAGGAAAGTCTGTGGGCATTTCCACCGGTCATATAATGCCAGTGCTCGGCTGGCTGACCTTCAAAAGGAATGCAACCGCCTCATCCGTGACATGCCCACCAGGTGGAACTCAACGTTGGCAATGCTGCAGCGGCTGCAGAGGGCCATCAATGAGTACCTGTGCGAGTATGGTACCAGGACAGGGTCAGGGGAGCTTGGCTTTTTTCCGCCACACCAGTGGCTACTGATCAAGGATGCATGCACTGTCCGGTCACCATTTGAGGAGGCCACGAGGATGGTGAGCAGTGTGAGTGCATGCATCAGTGATACTGTCCCTCTTGTCTTCCCGCGAAAGGACCCTCAGATTCGTGGTATCAAGGAGAGGGATCATTACTGGGCGGCAACCCTTTTTGATCCACATTACAAGGGTAAGGTTGCGAAACTTATCCAGCCTTTGCAGAGGGAGCAGAGCATGAAACATCTTCAGGACGCCTTGCAGAAAGGTTTGTCGAGACAAAAAGTGATGAGAAATCCAAAATGTCAATGACACTAGAATAAATAGAAAAATCTTCCGACGAGGATATCCTGTTCTGCAGTGTCTGAGAGGGAATTTCCCTTCACTTTGCAAAAATATCTATTTACTTCCTGTTGTGTTTCCAAAACTTAATGGTAAACAACCCCCCAAAAAATTACAAGGATTTTAACCATTCCATACTCGATCCAAAATAAGGTGCAGAGTCCATAGTTTACTCCTTCCTGCTTAGCCCCTGCATTTCTTTAACAGGTTCTGTATGGTTGGGGCAGGATGGATATGATTGGCTATCCCAGTGAACACATGATCAGGAGCCAGTCCCCGACTTCCAAACATAATTTGTTCCAGAAGAATGCTTGTAATCCAAAGCACTTGTTTATCAAAGCGAGTTTCCCACAGTGACTTCTATTGTATGCAGTACCACATGTGGCCAGAGGTGGGGGGCGTCGGAGACACTCGGATGCACTTCGGAAACATTCGGAGATGCTCAGAAACACTCAGGAATGAAGTGTTTCTGAGTGCATCCGAGCAGCTCCGGGTGTCAGAAAGCTTCTACTGTACAGTAATACCTTGGATTGCGAGTAACGCAGTTAACAAGCGTTTTGCAATACAAGGTATTATTTAAAAAAATCCTGACTCTAGGAAGTGCTCCTAGAGTCAGGATTTTTTTAAATAATACCTCGTATTGCAAAACGCTTGTTAACTGCGTTACTCGCAATCCAAGGTATTACTGTACAGTAGAAGCTTTCTGGCAAAAAACGTTATGTTGCATAAAGACCTTTCGCATACGTGCGTACACATTTGCAAAAGGTTTCTTTGTCCTCTTCTAGCTGCCAGTGTTGCAGTTTACAAATATACAATTGTATATACCGTATTTATCGGCGTATAACACGCACAGGCGTATAACACGCACCCTAATTTTAAGAGGGAAGTTTCAGGAAAAACCTTTCCACAGCCCCCTGCGTATAACACACAGGCACAGTTTACCCTCTATTTTCAGGGTAAAAAAGTGAGTGTTATACACCAATAAATACAGTACTTGCATATTCATGTATATGTTTGTATATTATTGCACTTAAATGTAAAATGTTCATGTAAAATGTTCTTTCTTTTAGCCCTGGTTCACACTGGGTACGATTTGGAACAATTTGAGATGCGATTTGACATGTCAAATCGCATCTCAAATCGGCGGCAATTGTCGGCAATGGCACTGTCCTAATCAGTGCGACGCCGCATCTGCGATTTCAAAAAGTAGTTCCTGTACTACTTTTTGCGATTTCGGGCCGCGATTTACATTAAATTGCGGCCGAAATCGCGGCAAATCGCGGCAAAATCGCGGCCTCGAAATCGCGGTAAAATCGCGCATTTTACCGCGATTTTGAATTCGCAGCAGTGTGAACCTAGGCTTACACGGCTCTGAACTCATTGCTGCATTACTGATCATTCAGCAGCTGTGCATTGTGCCCCATAGACAAGAATTTCCTTGTGTTCAGGTAAAATTCATTATACGTGGCTACAAATACAGCAGGGTTTTTTTTGCGTGCGATTTTCCCTCACTAAAAAAACCCCCGTACACACAGGCCAAATCTTGTCCGGTTCAACAGAAACCGGCCGACAGAAGCTGGCCAAACATCCGGCTTCTGTCAAAGTGGCATACCCTAAGATCTGCCATTGGCTGAGAGCGTTTATTGGTGTGTTTTGGCATGGGGCAGTCCACCTGTGAGAGCACAAAAACATTGCATAATTAGTACATCAAGCTCCTCTCAAACGCCTCAGGTTTTTTTTTTTGTTCAGCCGGCTGGGTGTGTACCCAGTATAGGGCCCCTTCCACATGGGCAATGCTACAGACTCGCTCTTTAAAGTGGGATTGGACACTAAAACCCCACTTCAGTGTGCTGCAACCACGTCCATTAAACACAGATTCAGCATGGCCACATTCATTTCTTCTTGCCTATTAAACCCACATATTAAAATACAGTTTAAGGTCTCTTTCATGTATTTTTGTCTAACATTTTAGTGCAGCTTACCTTCTTTGCTGACTGTATTAGGTTCCTAACAAAAGCCTTGATAGTCGGGGCTTTCTCCTTAGGAGGGTGGGTGTACACTAGCACCTGACTGAGTCCTCTGTAGAAGCCATTCTCTGGCCAGCCCAGGTCCAGTGGAGGAACCTCCGTGTCAGACAGAGTGGGCCAGTATTGTAGGGACTCCTTTTTCTCCTTGTCCTGCTTGGTTGGCTGTAGTTTAGATTTGTTTGGACTCTCAGTTTCATATTTCTTAAAGTCACTTTTCAGGCCTGTCAGCTCCTTGGTGGAAAGGAAATCTGTTAACTTATTTTCCTTGATATACTGTCTATAAGACTGGACTCCATTGTTGACTAGAACCTCCAAGGCCTCCCTTTGGTTCTCGCTGTAGTAGAATTCGGGCATATTCTCTGTAATCTTCTTATTAACGTGATCATCTTTCAGGCACATACACTGTGAGTCAGCCATAGTGCTGCTGTGACCTGTCTGACTGCTTGATGTAACTTATATGATTTGGACAAGTAGGCGGGAGCTCACCTTGAGCTATCCCCTCACCTGGTAGCCTAGCCTCTTCCAGCTCTTATTTCACGAAACAAATAGAACACGTAGCTGACTAGCTGCACTGATATCCTGCTACGACACTTCTAGTAGTTCAGAGGGACCAACTGCTGAACTATTTTTAAAACTCTTTCAGTCACTGCTGAACTATTTTTGAAGGCATCTGCATTACTATTTACAGCCAATGTTTGGGATTCATATTATATATTAAAAACAGAATTGTTATAAAATGTAACCTGTTAATGCAGTAGAAATGAAATCATGGCTTTGGGTGCACAATCTTGTAAACTCTAATGTTGCATTGACATCTGCAGAATCCGTGAATGTGTGCAAAAGCACACAAAAACAAATGTTTCTGCACACATTCCCGGAATGCGTGAAAAACGTGTGAGAAATGCATGTCGTCCTTGCAGTGCCATTAATTCTTAACCCACACCCAAAATGTGGTAAGCAGATGTGCGCTTATTTTCCAGCAAAACACGCAACAGCTTGCCACAAACGTGTGATAAAAAAAACTAGCAAAGCTCAACACACCAAAAAGGTGCAGGAGCTTCTTTGGCAAGTTTTTTTGCATGTAGAGCAGCACATTCAAAGAAATAGGGTGCCTAATGCATGACGTTTAAAACGCATGAAAAATGCTCACACGAATGCGCGTTCAGGCTATTCTGGGTGTAAATGGGGCCTAAGCTTTGTTTCAGACTAGTGCTGCTGCATAATCAAGCATTTTTTATCATGTTTTCGTAGCATGTTTTTACATGTGTTTTTTTGTAGGTGAAGGAGACTGCATTTTCTAAACAAACGCAGCCTAAATTGCACTAAACACCTTTTCAAAAATCACACTGCACCATTTTGCATTGATATGAACAGGCACCATAGAAAATAATGTGATTTCCATCAGGGATGGATTGGCCATCGGGACTACCGGGAGTTTTCCGGTGGGCCGATGGCTCAGTGGGCCAGTTGTCAGTGTCACTCCAACCCGAACAGGACTCGCAAGGCTACCAGTGGTGGTAGCCTTGCAGAGTGGTGTGCAGCTTGCCGCCCCTCTCCCTCCCATCGACTTTGACATGCTGGAGGGAGAGGGACATCTGTGTGTAACAGGGCAGCCAAGTTGCTTCCGCCTCCCACCACCTCCTTAGCCAATCAGATTGTCCAGCTCGTTACATTTGACCAGAAGAGGCTAGTGGCCAGAGCAGGGCGGGATGCATTGCAGAGGATCCGACATACCTGAACATGAAGACAATATATTACAATGCTGGCTACAGAAATCTAATCAGCATTCTCATGTCCTGTGTTCAGTGTAAATAAAAACAGATAAGAAGCAGTGTGAGAAGACTAGGGCCGCGTACACACGGTCGGACAAAACCGATGAGAATGGACCGAGGTTCAGTTTCATCGGTCCAAACCGACGGTGTGTATAGCCCATCGGTCTGTTGTCCTTCGGTCCAAAATTTTAAAACATGCTTCAAAATCGAACCGATGGCCCGCTGCCCGATCGGTCCAAACCGATGGCTAGTACAGAAAGCATCGGTTCAAAACTAAGTTTTTCGTTTTTTTTGGCACTTTGTTATATCTTGTAAACTCCTGGTTACACAATGCAGCAATCAATGCTTTTCCACACTGTTCACTGCTAGCCTAGGACACACTTGTACAATGTCAGCAGTCTCTGACCCTCGCCTGTACTATATCTGCAGTCT
The DNA here is from genome assembly GCF_905171775.1 of Rana temporaria. Lineage (NCBI taxonomy): Eukaryota > Metazoa > Chordata > Amphibia > Anura > Ranidae > Rana > Rana temporaria. The sequence goes on from NC_053495.1 coordinate 71,668,975, forward strand.
CTGACCCTCGCCTGTAGTACGTTTTGCAGTCTCTGACCCTCTCCTGTACTATGTCTGTAGTCTCTGACCCTCGCCTGTACTATGTCTGCAGTCTCTGACCCTGGCCTGTACTATGTCTGAAGTCTCTGACCCTGGCCTGTACTATAGGGTGACCAGACATCCCCAGTTTCAGGGGACAGTCCCCTGATTGAGGACACTGTCCCCGGACCAAGTCTGTCCCTGGTTTTGTCCCCAGATTGGATTTAATAGGGGGCAGGTGCAATTTCAAAGAAAGTCAGTGCAGAATTAAAATAAAAAAATTAGAATTACACACCCCTGCTCCGCCGTGCCTACTTGCATAGGGAGGTTGTATTTTTTCCATTATCTGTGCCCCTTTCTAATGATCATATGCTGGTCGGAGCGGAGGGAATATTTCTTCAGTTTCGGGCACATGCCCATTCAGCTCCGCTCACATGTTATTCTGCCTTGGCTCAAATCCTGGCCAGCCACCTGCCTATCTCCTTGCCTTCCCTGGCGGAGTGATCTTCCTCCGCTCCCCACCCAGTAGTAGCCAGGGCTCGAAGAGTAAGACTTGACAGGCTGTGAGGCGGGTGGCGACGGGCAGAGAGTCGCTGATTTCTGCCATGACTAGTATGTCCCCGGATTTCATTTAAAAAATCTGGTCACCTTACTGTACTATGTCTGCAGTCTCTGACCCTCGCCTGTACTATGTCTGCAGTCTCTGACCCTAGCCTGTACTATTTCTGCAGTCTCTGACCCTCTCCTGTACTATGTCTGCATTCTCTGACCCTCTCCTGTACTATGTCTGCAGTCTCTGACCCTCACCTGTGTTATGTCTGCAGTCTCTGACCCTCGCCTGTACTATGTCTGCAGTCTCTGACACTCGCCTGTACTATGTCTGCAGTCTCTGACCCTCTCCTGTACTATGTCTGCAGTCTCTGACCCTCGCCTGTACTATGTCTGCAGTCTCTGACCCTCGCCTGTAGTACGGTTTGCAGTCTCTGACCCTCTTCTGTACTATGTCTGCAGTCTCTGACCTCGCCTGTACTATGTCTGCAGTCTCTGACCCTGGCCTGTACTATGTCTGCAGTCTCTGACCCTCGCCTGTACTATGTCTGCAGTCTCTGACCCTGGCCTGTACTATGTCTGCAGTCTCTAACCCTGGCCTGTACTATGTCTGCAGTCTCTGACCCTCTCCTGTACTATGTCTGCAGTCTCTGACCCTCGCCTGTGTTATGTCTGCAGTCTCTGACCCTCGCCTGTACTATGTCTGCAGTCTCTGACACTCGCCTGTACTATGTCTGCAGTCTCTGACCCTCGCCTGTACTATGTCTGCAGTCTCTGACCCTCTCCTGTACTATGTCTGTAGTCTCTGACCCTCTCCTGTACTATGTCTGCAGTCTCTGACTCTCTCCTATACTATGTCTGCCGTCTCTGACCCTCTCCTGTACTATGTCTGCAGTCTCTGGCCCTCTCCTGTACTATGTCTGCAGTCTCTGACCCTCTCATATACTATGTCTGCAGTCTCTGACCCTCTCCTGTACTATGTCTGCAGTCTCTGACCCTCGCCTCTACTATGTCTGCAGTCTCTGACCCTCGTCTGTACTATGTCCGCAGTCTCTGACCCTCGCCTGTACTATGTCTGCAGTCTCTGACCCTCTCCTGTACTATAAAGTAAGGTAGGTGAACCCGCGCTTATGGCGTAAGAGAAAAGGCTGCAGCCCCCCCCTAATAGAAATCCCCGAAGGAGATGCTAAAGTGTATAACAAATAATATGGGGGTGTTGGCGCTGCCTACCCTGAAGAGTAACCTCCAAGGCGCTGACGGAGATGGGAGTGGACAAACTCTAATCCCTAGATAAATGTGAATGCTACAGTCATGTGTATTAATAAAGCATACCAAATAATTCAACCTGTGACAGTGTGAATACACAATGAGTGATCATAAATATATGCTGCGCATATCAAGTAGCTCTAGATAATGACAGTGTACCAATTCATAAATAGCTACATGCAGAGCTTTTTTTCTCAGAAAATAGGTGCAGGAACTCAACCACGACCCGTTCAGATTTCACAAACAGTAGAAGGGTCTTAAACGGGCATTAAATACCAGGATTGCATTACATACAGAGTGCAGAGTTCAGGGTGTTACACACAGAGTACAGAGCTGTCACTTGTAAACACAGAAACCAGACTTCTGTGTTTACAAGTGATTGTGGTGAGCAGGAACCAAAGGGTCTGAGCCAGAGGTGGTGGAAATGAGTTCCCCCAAGTTCCCTCTGAAAAAAAGCCCTGGCTACATGTATCTGAAGTGTCACAAATACATAACCATATAAGGTGCTACGTGCTAAAATAAATCATATTAAGTGCTTAGAATTGATAAGTAACAGAATTAGGTAAATAAATAGCCCAAAGATAAAGTGATAGACCACACCAAAAGTGTGTGTCTATAAAGAAAGAAAAAGTCCAATAAATTAGTTGTCCAATAATAGTCCAGTATGAAACCTCCAAAGGTGAAAAAAGCCAAATCTGTGCGTGATCCTGCAGTGAAGAGTGCTCTAACTCAACAGAAGGTCTTGAAGTGACTATAGGTGCTCCCCCACAAGGGTCCCCACTCACCAGCTCCTGTCACCCCTACAGGGGTATTCAACGTGTAAGGTCAGATCACATAGGTGTCCAACGTCCTGTTCCACCGCTCACCGGTCAGCTATATCCAGACGTTTCCCCAGAGAATCCAAAAAATCTGAAATTGGCTCCAGCAAATATCCAGTAACCTTAGAACAAAAAAGAGTTGGCTCCCATGGTGTAGTAATTTTTTTTTTATTTTATTGTAAAACACCAGTAAAACAAATAAAATTACTGCACACCAGCTTCTGGCTTACCAGTGGCGTAATGAGTAAAAACAAGAAAGTAGTAGCACTGTACAAGCTGGAGATCGTAGCATGCTCTCCAACTGCATTCCAGCTGACGGTACCCGGAAGTGACGTAATGTGCGTGGCTGATTTTTTGGCACTTTGTTATATCTTGTAAACTCCTGTTTACACAGTGCAGCAATCAATGTTTTTCCACACTGTTCACTGCTAGCCTAGGACACACTTGTACAATGTCAGCAGTCTCTGACCCTCGCCTGTACTATATCTGCAGTCTCTGACCCTCGCCTGTAGTACAATTTGCCATCTCTGACCCTCTCCTGTACTATGTTTGCAGTCTCTGACCCTCTCCTGTACTATGTCTGCAGTCTCTGACCCTCTCCTGTACTATGTCTGCAGTCTCTGACCCTCTCCTGTACTATGTCTGCAGTCTCTGACCCTCTCCTGTACTATGTCTGCAGTCTTTGACCCTCTCCTGTACTATTTCTGAAGTCTCTGACCCTCTCCTGTACTATGTCTGCAGTCTCTGACCCTCGCCTGTACTATGTCTGCAGTCTCTGACCCTCTCCTGTACTATGTCTGCAGTCTCTGACCTTCGCCTGTACTATGTCTGCAGTCTCTGACCCTTGCCTATAGTATTTCTGCAATATAGGAGGGCTACAGGCATGAATGAATTAATGTACTGCCACTGCTGGTCATGGTCACTGATGAATTAATGTTTTTGTGTGTGTTTGCAAAATTAAAGTGGGCTGGTCTGGAGGAAGTTCAGGGCCAAATTTTTGTCCCAGTCCAGCCCTGATTTCCATTGTCAAGCATGGCAGCCTGGCAGCAGACGCAAGAAAAATCACACTAATGTGAACATGGCCTTAGGCTTTTTTAACATTTGCAGTAAGCCTACATAGTGGATTGCTTTTCAGAGGTCCTATCCAGGTGTATTGTTACAGTTTGAGTGGGTGGCCAGGAGAAGGGGTTAGGATTATAACCACGGTTCAGCCACCTGTTTTTACCACCCTGACCACCCATGTGAAAGAGCCCTTACCATATGACATTTAATTTGCTAAAGCATTGTACATGGAATTTAACTCTCTAGCATCTGTCAAAAGCTAAACCATCATTTTGTATCTGTCATGCGCTCAATTTTTAAATTTTTCACACACCTGATAAAACCTGAATTGTTTGCTAACTTTAAGCTTCCAAATGATATGTTTTCTGAAAGTAGAGACCCTGATTAATAAGCATTTGCTATTTATTATGCTGCACAATATTTGCGCAGCTGTCTATCAATCATATAATTCCAGAAAAAATACACGCATACATGATGTAATACCAATTTTTTTGTAAAATATAAAAGATGGGGGTACCTCAAGTAAATAGATACCAAACATGTCAAGACTCAAAATTGTGCACCTCCATGAAATGTAAAAATATTCAGTACCTTAAAATTTTCATAGGTGACACCTAGGTTTACATTTTAAAATTAAATATGAATTATGTCCCTAGAATTATTGCTCTCAATCCAATGTTCACTGCAATATCAGATAGGTGTGGTACAATTGCTGTTAACATACACGTTCAAGCCCTACATGTGCTTTTGCTTTCATGTGTATGTACAGAGGCGCTATAACATTTAAAAAAATAATTTTATTTAAAAAAAATGTTTTATTCCATTTAAATTTACTGCTACCAAAAGAGGGCTAACAGGCCCACCATTTGAGAGCATGGGCACATTCTCTATAAGGAGACATCAGAAGTGATGAAAACATCTGCCTGTTTTTACTAAACAGTAAGCAAGTGGTTAAAATAGCCTAAAGAGGTCAAGTAGTTAAAGAGGAACTTCACCAAGACTATCAAAAAATAAAAGTAGACAGTTTAAAATATTGTAGCAGCGGTTTAAAAAAAAAAAAAAAACATATTTACCAGCACATCCAAAGTCTTCACAGCTTTTTTAGTTCCTGTACTGTTAACTTGCTGGCTCCCACATCCTAGTCACTCAAAGCTTGCCCCTGCTACGTATGCGCAAGATCATTGACTGCGGCGAGACTCTCCTGAAGCCTTGTGGTATGATGTGAATCCTAGCCTAGCCTATAGATGGGTTGGAAGGACCAAGAGTTATACTATACTTGCCTAGGCGGGGAATAAGAAAGTGGGAGCAATTACCAGTGAAACAAGGATGTGCAGTCATGAATAGGGATGAGCCGAACATACCCGGGTTTGTGTCGCACCAGAACGTTCGAACAGACCGTCCGTTCGCACGAACATTTAGAACCCCATTGAAGTCTATGGGACTCGAACATTCGAATTCAAAAGTGCTAATTTTAAAGCCCAATATGCAAGTTATTGATGGAAAATAGTATAGTCTATAGTAGTGGCACGTGTTTAGAAATGTCCCTGCACAACGAGATTACTCTCAGAAAAAAGTAATTTAATACTGCTTGCGGCTTTAATGTAATGTTTGGTCCCTGCAATATGGATAAAAATCATTGAAAAAAATAGCATGAGTTTCCCCGCCACCACTCCCCCCAGGTCATTACAAGACCCAGTGGCGATCCTGACCTCCCTGGGGCCCTACGCAAAATGACATGGCACATTAAAAATGAGAATCGGGGGGGCGCTGACGGCAGTGACATGTCACATTAAAGAAAGTTGAGAAGCGGGGTGAGGGGGTGTTCTGCTGTCGGAAATGACTCAGCCAGCAAGTTTAGAAGCGAGGTGAGGGGGCGAAAATGACTTCTCACCAGGCGGGGCCTCTAGTAATTTGGGGGGCCCTTTGCAGCTATGCGGGGCCCTAAGCGGCTTGCATAGTGAGCCTATAGCGAGGATCGGCCCTGACAAGACCTTTTGGCCCTATATACTTTGAACAGCAGTATACAGGCATTGGAAACAAGATAAGGACTGTAGGTTTCTTAAGTAGAATCAGAACCATGTCATACTTTGCTCCTGCATATTGCACAATTTCCTAAAGAGACCCTCAACAAACTACATGACACTTGTGCCTGATGAGGCCACTGATGTTCCAGTGGAGGTGGCCCGTGAGACTGTCCATACAGGCTTGGCCCCCCAAAGTGCACGTGCTGTGTGGCAACAATATGTTGATTATTTTAGGGGTGGGGGGGGGGGGCCATTACAATGCCAGATTTTGGCTCAATAAATTATTTTTTGGGGAAAGTAAAATTCTAGAAAAAAGGGGGGTTGCCATCCGGGGCCCCCTTTGAACAAATTCTGTGAAGAACTCCTGTTCTCTGAAGGCCTCCATTATTTCTGCAAGTCAAAATTTAGCCAAAAAAAATAATGTCAGTCAAGCCTTAGCTTTCTCCCCATATCTAACCCACAAACTCATCCACTGATCATAAAGTAAAAAAATCAAGTTTTGTATCGTCGTACTGCACGATCGTTTGCCCGACGTTTTCTACCGACTGCGAACAACGTTCTAACTCACGCAATATCCCTTTATACACTGCGCATGCGGGAAGCTCCATACTTATCCCCGCCTATGACGATCGTTCTAGTAATTGGCACGCCCCTTTTCGGTCGGTCAATGCACTTCAGTGAAGAAGACATAATGGAGGAGACTCAGGAGAGACAGGAAGCTGCAACCACAATTAAGGAGAGAGGCCAGGCACACACCAGGAAAAGGAGCAGGAAACCAGCCACCAGAATGACCTTTGATGAGATGGTGGAGATGGTTGCAATTGTTGAAGAGAAGGACTATGATTGTCTAATAGGGCCTTACAGGAAACCCCAGAAGCTAAAGGGCCAGATCATGGAGAAGGTACGGAGGACTCTCCATGAGAAATTCGGGGTGCAGAGGTCAAGGGATCAGTTGAGGAAGAGGTGGTGTGACTTAAAAAGAAGAAACCCAGAGCTGCTGGAGAGACGTAAGTAATTTTCATGTGTACTCTGAGTATTTGTTTTTATTATTTTGCGGCATTTGTGGCTTTTATTTCAGGTTGTGTATATATACAGTAGACATGTGCACAGAAAAAAGATTCTTTTTTTTTTGTTCTGTTTCGTATCGTTCCGTAGGTTCGTTTCAGTTCATTTTTCGTAAGACGCCCGTTTTCCTGTTCGTTCCCGTTCGTTTTTCGTACGATGAGATTTTTTCGTATTCCGATCGTTTCGTATTTTCGTTACCGCTTTATTTTCGTACATGCGGGATGGTTCGTTATTCTGTTTAATTCATGTTCGTTACTTGTTAGACAATAATTTTCGTGAATTTTCGTCAATGATTTGCATTCTGTGTTTTGGATTCCTTTTTCTGTTCGTGTTTTCGGTCGTGTGTTCGTGTGACATCTATGACAATTTGTTGTGGATGTCATGTGGGCATGCGACTGAAGATGCGAACAGAAAAAGGATTTTCGTCATTTTGTACTTTCGTAAATATATCACGGGATTCGCGGCACTTTCAACACGCGGCTCATCCATATTAACGATTGTTAAGCCCCATACACTTGGTCAGACTTTTTTAACAACAAACATAAAAATGATCGTTTTCCGTTCGTTCTCAGAAAATTTGTTCGTTTTTAAACTCCATCAGAAAACCATTTTTGGGTTCAAAAGTCTGGCCAACTGATCTCCCTTCAGATGAAAATCCACAGAAAAGTTTATTTGGCTTTACTGTACTACTCAGCACAAAAGAGAAGCTGCTTCACTAACTACACTCACTGCCCATTCAAAAAAACGAAAATTACGTCTGTGGCAAGGGATTTGCATTCTGTATTTTGGGTCCTTTTTCTTTTGGTGTTTTCGGTCGTGTGTTCGTGTGACATCTGTGGCAAAAGATTTGCATTCTGTTGAATCCAAAATACGAACAGAAAAAAGGAATTCAAAATACAGGGTGCGGGTCTTTTGTTGTGGATGTCGTGTGAACATACGGCTGAGGATACGAGCAGGGAGGGGATTCAAACAGGATACAGAATGCAAATCTTTTGTTGTGGATGTCGTGTGAGCATGTGACTGGGGATGCGGACAGGGAAAGGATTCAAACAGAATGCAGAGTGCGGGTCTTTTGTTGTGGATGTCATATGAGCATACGACTGAGGGTGCGAACAGAGAAGGGATTCAAATAAGATACAGAGTGCAAATCTTTTGTTGTGGATGTCGTGTGAACATACGGCTGAGGATACGAGCAGAGAGGGGATTCAAACAGGATACAGAATGCAAATATTTTGTTGTGGATGTCGTGTGAAGATACGGCTGAGGATATGAACAGAGAGGGGATTCAAACAGGATACAGAATGCAAATCTTTTGTTGTAGGTGTCATGTGGACATGCGGCTGAGGATACGAGCAGAGAGGGGATTCAAACAGGATACAGAATGCAAATCTTTTGTTATAGATGTAATTTTCGTTCTTTTGCCGTTTTCGTTTTGTCGTATTTTGTCAGATCGTTTGTTCGTATTTGCGGTTGTTCGTTATGTGGCTCATTCATAATCCCGTCGTTTTCGTATTTTGGTGCTTTAATTTTTTCGTATGTACACATTATTCTGTGGGTACGAAAATGAACATTTTCGTACGAAAATAACATTCGTACGAACGGGAATGCACATATCTAATATACAGTTCAAGAATAGATGTTTCAAGGTTCATGTTTGTGGGCATAATAATTGGTTGGTCATTCCATTTAAAGAGGGGGTTCTCCCATAAATGTTTTTTTAACCTTTGATACCCTTAGATGCATGCTCATTTAGTCTAGGGGAATCGGCTAGTTGTTTTAAAATCCGAGCATGGGTCTTCGGGAGTGGGCGTTCCTTCTTGATTGACAGTCTTCCGACAGGCTTCCGACGGTCGCATCCATCGCGTCACGAGTAACCATAAGAAGCCAAACGTCGGTGCGGCTCTATACTGTGCCTGCGCACCGACGTTCGGCTACTTTTGGAAAATCGTGACGCGATGGATGCGACCGTCGGAAGCCTTTCGGAAGCCTGTCAATCAAGAAGAAACGCCCAGTCCCGAAGACCCATACCCGGAAGTGGCGGAGAAGATCGCCCTCTACAACGGTAAGTAATGCTTGGATTTTAAAACAACTAGCCGATTCCCCTAGACTAAATGAGCATGCATCTAAGGGTAAAAAGAGCATATTACCGGTGAACCTCCGCTTTAAGTTCTTTTTATGAGACCAATTTTTTATTTAATGTAGATGTGTTATTAACTAGATTTAAATAATCCAACTTACATCAATATACAGTAAAAGGAGAGTATGCTCAGCACAGCAGTTGGTTACACATATGGACTCAGTAGCACAATAGTTGGCATGGCCGATACGCCCTATAGGCTCACTATGCACGCCGCTTAGGGCCCCGCAAAGCTGTGAAGGGCCCCCCAAATAACTAGAGGCCCACTTAGTAAGAAGTCATTTTCGCCCCCTCACCCTGCTTCTCAACTCGCTAACTGCATGGGAGAAGAGGCAAGAAGTCAGCACCCCTTGCTTCTCAATTTAATGTAAGATGTCATTTCCGACAGCAGAACACCCCCTCCCCCCACTTCTCAACTTTCTTTAATGTGTGTACTACTAGGTTGTGACACACCTATTTCTACACCTTCAGTTCTATCAGTGCAGGCTTCAGAGAGGACTGAGGGTCTTGTGGGGTTGGAGCTCCCAGCTGATGAGGGGCAAGGGGAGGTCCACTTTGTTCTTTGGTGTGGGTCTTTCTGGTATGCTTGCCAACTAACTGAATTGCAGGTCGACATATGTCAGGTCAAGCATGTGGTGCCCAAGCGGGTGAGGTTTTGGCCACGCGAGATACGCTTGAGACATATGTTGCAAATAGCAATGGTGCAATCTGATGCACATGTCTCAAAAAAGGCCCACACCAAAGAACTTTTGCAGTACCGTTGAGACGCAGCAGTGCCCTGCACAGGCATAGCTCTGCGATGTAATGCAGTTGGTGTGCTGCCCTTAAGCTGTCCCCTGGAGGGCATCCTGCCTCTTTGGAGATGTGCCTGTGCCTCTTCCTCCTCCTCCTCCTCCTCTTCCTCCTCCTCTCTCCTATCAGGCACCCAGGTAGAGTCAGTGACCTCATCATCCCCTCCCTCCTCATCACTGTCGAAAACCTGGCAGTATGCTGCAGCTGGGAGAACATAACTGCCAGATTGCTGTCCCTCTCGGTCACCCGCTCTCTGGGCTCACATCAATGCCTTCCTCTATCTGTGTTCCGTCATCGGAGTCTTCAAAACGCTGCGCATCTTCATGTAGCATGTACCCAACACTGTGTTGAAACAGTTCGGGGGACTCCTCAGGAGGACATGGTGGGACTAGGGAAGGATTGTGTGATGCCATTGTGCACAAGGAAGAGGACGCCTTGGCAGCTGCTTTGCCAGATAAACTAAGCTCAGCCTGGGTGAGAGAGGATGAGGAGGATGAGGATGGCTTGGTCATCTACTCTACTAATTTCTCTGCATGTTGAGGCTCAACACGGCCAGCTCCCGAAAACAATGACGAGCGTGTCAGACGGTCACATCCTGAAGAGGATTCATCGTGTCCACCACCAGCGTTGCCTCTAGATGCAGAGCCTGCTTGCCCTCATGACTCTCTGCCTTTCTTTGTTGTCCTTCCAGACATTTTAATAGCCTGCACAGGACAAAAACAGAAATAAACAGCACCTGTCCAGTTAGAGCAAGTGCGTTTTTGGGCAAAAACACAGCAAATTTATAGTATGATCGACTGAGTTTGTGGGCAAAAACACAGCAAACGTGCAGTATGATCGACTGCGTTTATGGGCAAAAACACAGCACACGTGCAGTATGATCGACTGAGTTTATGGGCAAAAACACAGCACACGTATAGTATGATCGACTGAGTTTATGGGCAAAAACACAGCAAACGTGCAACGTGCAGTATGATCGACTGCGTTTATGGGCAAAAACACAGCAAACTTTTAGTAAGATCGACTGAGTTTGTGGGCAAAAACACAAAAACGTGCAGTATGATCGACTGAGTTTATGGGCAAAAACACAGCACACGTGCAGTATGATCGACTGAGTTTATGGGCAAAAACACAGCAAACGTGCAGTATGATCGACTGCGTTTATGGGCAAAAACACAGCAAACTTTTAGTAAGATCGACTGAGTTTGTGGGCAAAAACAAAGCAAACGTGCAGTATGATCGACTGCGTTTATGGGCACAAACACAGCACACGTGCAGTATGATCGACTGAGTTTATGGGCAAAAACACAGCACACGTATAGTATTTTTTTTTTTAAATCCACTTTATTTTTATTTATTTTCTTATTTCATACATAAATATGCCTATTCGGCATCCATTGCATTTCAATTGACATACATTATACTGCATTTGTACATTCCTATAACATTACAATGTACGTCTCTATATTTTTATACCCCGCCCCCCCCCCCCCCCCCCACCCACTATCCTCTGCTCTCTTCATAGAGAATCTATCCATTATCAGTTTTGGTGGTGCGACACTTGCATCTCTCATCCAGGAATACCAGATCTCCTCAAATTTACCCTCTGCTTTCCTTCGTTTGTAAGCCAGGTGTTCTCTACCCAACAGGGAGTTGACACATGCAATCCATTGCTTCCCTGTGGGGACCCCCGGGGCCATCCAGTAACGTGCTATGAGTTTTCTTGCCAAATACAGCAGTCTTGTTATCATATAGTACTTTCCTTTTGTATACTCTCCAGGGTCAATGGCCCCTAACAGGTATACTAGGGGATCCAATGGGACTGGTACCTGTGCTACTCTAGTAATACACTGTGATACTTGCTCCCAGTACCTGTGAAGCTTTGGGCATCTCCAAATCAGGTGTATGAAATCCCCCTGCTGAACCTTACACTTTGGGCACATAGGAGTATCCCTTTTTCTCCATCTGTGTAGTTGTGGCGCTGTTCTGTAGGCCCTGTGTAGGATAAAGAGTTGCGACAGTTTGTGCGACGCAGAGACAGATACCACCGGGACAGATTCAAGTGCCCTCTCCCACTGGTCTTTGTCTATCTCCCCAATGTCTTCAGCCCACTTCCCGCGACTTCTAAGGGAGGCATGGCTCTGAATTGTTGCTAACAGTCCCTCATATATTTTTCCGCCGGACCGTTTTCGTACATGCCCTCCCGGAGATTTCTGTATGATGGCTTTACACACCATCATACAGAAATCCGCGCATACACGATACGCGGCGACGAGCCCGCGCCATCGCTGCGACGATGACGCGGCGACGTGCGCGGCCCTGGCAGTTCAATGCTTCCATGCATGCGTCAAAGTCATTCGACGCATGCGAGGGATGGCGGCCGCTCGGACATGTACGGTAAGTCTGTACAGACGACCGAACATGTCCGATGGACAGGATTCCAGCGGGCATGTTTCTAAGCAAGTTTAGAAACATTTGCCCGCTCGAAAACGGTCTGGCGGGCAAATGTACGCTGGAATCCTGTCCGCTCGGCTGTACAGACGACCGAACATGTCTGCTGAAACTGGTCCGCGGACCAGTTCTAGCAAACATGTTCGGTCGTGTGTACGGGGCCTCACTCATACAGCTGGCTAATCCTGGCTACCTTTTTCTTCCATATCAACACCCGCATCTGGGTATCAATTCTTTTAAACCATTTATTCGATATCCACATTGGTGAATTATGGAAGATGTACAGGAGTTGTGGAGCCCATACCATTTTGATTAGGTTAGCTCTCCCTACCACTGATAGGGGGAGTTTGCACCAGCTGTCACATTTCTCTCTTTGCTTTGCCAGTAGTGGACCCAGGTTCAGCTGAAGATATTCAGCCGTATCCGGGGAAACCACCACACCCAGATAGCAAAACCTGCTTGCTATAGTAATCTGCTCTGCTCCTACAGGTAACTGTTCCCTCAATGGATCTATAGGCATTAATATTGATTTGGACCAATTTATATTAAACCCAGAGAAGCTTCCAAATTCTCCTATTATGCCCATTGCTATTTGCAGCGACGCTGTCGTGTCACCTAGATATATAAGTATATCATCTGCATATAAGGAAATTTTTTCTTCCTTCTGGCCCCTACAAAACCCGACCACCTCCGATGTGTTTCTAAGCAGTATCGCCAATGGCTCGACTGCCAAAGCGAACAGCAGTGGAGATAACGGGCATCCCTGCCGGGTGTCTCTATGTAGCTCAAATGGGAGGGAAAGATTATTATTAACTCGGAGTCTAGCTCTAGGTTTAGAGTAAAGCACCTTTACCCATGTTATAAACCTATCTCCCAATCCAAACCTAGTTAATATTTCAAAGAGGTAGGGCCACTCCACACTATTGAACGCTTTAGTAGCATCCAGTGACAGAATAGCCCTACCCCCTGGATTATCCACCGATTATCCAATATTATCGGCCGTTGAACGGTTAGGTATAAAACCAGACTGGTCTTTATGCACCAGCCTGTCTATAACCTGCGATAACCTTTTGGCCAGAATTTTAGCTAGAAGTTTGACATCCGTATTTAATAACGAGATTGGTCGGTATGAATCTCGAGACAACTTATCTTTACCTGGTTTAGGAAGTAGTATGATTATAGCCTCCTGCATACTGTCAGGTAGAGTTCCCTTTTCCACTGCCTCAGATAATGCTTCCAGCAGGGGCTGCAATATAACCTCTCCATATTGAGAGTATACCTCCACTGGTAGTCCATCTGGACCTGGAGATTTGTGTTGAGCAGCCCCTTCCAGGGCTTCCTTCAGTTCTGCCAGTGTGATAGGGAGATTTAACATCTCCCTATCCTCCTCAACCAGTTGGGGGATGGGGCAGCCCTGAAGAAAATAAGCCATCTCCGCATCTACCATCTTAGTTCTGGAGGAATGTAGCTCCCTATAAAACTCATAGAAATCATCTAAGATATCAGAACTAAGGGTGTGCGTCTCCCCAGACTCCGCTCTTATAGCCAAAATGTTCGAGGAAACCCTTTGCTCCCTAGCTACCAGTGCTAGAATGTGTCCGGTATTTTCCCCTTCCTCAAAGTGACTCTGTTGGTGAAAATATCTCCTCTTCTCAGCTGCCGACAACAGTACCGAGTTGTATAATCTATAGGCATTAATATTGATTTGGACCAATTTATATTAAACCCAGAGAAGCTTCCAAATTCTCCTATTATGCCCATTGCTATTTGCAGCGACGCTGTCATGTCACCTAGATATATAAGTATATCATCTGCATATAAGGAAATTTTTTCTTCCCTCTGGCCCCTACAAAACCCGACCACCTCCGATGTGTTTCTAAGCAGTATCGCCAACGGCTCGACTGCCAAAGCGAACAGCAGTGGAGATAACGGGCATCCCTGCCGGGTGCCTCTATGTAGCTCAAATGGGAGGGAAAGATTATTATTAACTCGGAGTCTAGCTCTAGGTTTAGAGTAAAGCACCTTTACCCATGTTATAAACCTATCTCCCAATCCAAACCTAGTTAATATTTCAAAGAGGTAGGGCCACTCCACAATATTGAACGCTTTAGTAGCATCCAGTGACAGAATAGCCCTACCCCCTGGATTATCCACCGATTATCCAATATTATCGGCTGTTGAACGGTTAGGTATAAAACCAGACTGGTCTTTATGCACCAGCCTGTCTATAACCTGCGATAACCTTTTGGCCTGTAGCATACCTACCGTCCCATCTGGGGATGGGAGTAAGGTCAGCCAAAAGGGGTTCACTTTCCACAGTGGGCGACCCGTTGCTACCGTAGCATCCAGTCTAACCCAAAATGGAGAGTGATCCGACAATAATCTTGGCTCATAGGCCGAGTCCCTTACCGTTTGCATTAATGTTTCATTTCCCAGGCCCAGGTCTATTCGAGAGAGTCCGCCATGCGAGGCCGAGTGACACGAATAGCACCTCTCATCGCCATGTCTCTCCCTCCACACATCACGGAGTCCTACTTCTGAAAGCAACAGAGCAAACTTAGTTTTTCCGACCATCTGTCCTGTCGCCTTGGGTATCAAAGACATTCTGTCCAATTCCCTATCCAGAATATTATTGAAATCCCCTAGTGCGAGCACAGGGATGTCTGGGTATAAAGCCATGAATTGTGCCAGCCTTCTCAGGGGTACCGTAGAAAACGGGGGGGAATCTAGATTGCAGCAATAATACATGTCAACTTATTTAGTTTGCATAGCAGGAAAACGTATCTGCCTTCTTCGTCCACCTGTTGTTGAATACATTCAAGCAAAACATCTGCAGACACCATTACACTAACCCCCCTTGAATAGGAAGAGTATGTGGAATGGTATTGCCTCGAGTACTTGCGTGAACCCAGCCGGTGGATAGAGTCAGGCCACAGATGCGTCTCCTGTAAGCATATTATCTGAGGCTGCAGCCTATCGAAATATCTAAACATTGCGTTCCTTTTATCTCTATTCCCTAAACCCCTGATATTCCATGTCATAAGTAGTACTCCCTTCTTTGTTACCTTATTCATTGGGACTTGTCAAACAATAAATTATGCTAAAAATTGCCAAAACAACAAAAGAACAACAAAGGAAGAAAAACTTACAAAGTTTCCTTCTGCAATGGTGTATAAAAACACTGGGCCAGATCCACAAAAACCTGGCGTAACTTAAAAAATCCCATTTAAGTTACACTGCCTTAAAATTTCTACCTAAGTGCCCGATCCACAAAGCACTTATCTAGAAATTTCAGGCTGTGTAACTAAAATTCCGCCGGCGCAAGGCGTTCCTATTCAAATGGGGCGAGTCCCATTTAAATGAGGCGCGCTCCCGCGCCGGCCGTACTGCGCATGCGCGAAGTTACGTTACGCCGAGTTTTGAGGATCGCGACGGCTTAAAAAAGTTGCGTCGGGAAAAAAAAAAAAAAATGACAGCGTCGCTCGGCATGCATTCCTGAGGGAGAACTCCATGCCAATTTTCAAAGAAAAAACCGGCATGGGTTCACCCCCCAGGAGCATACCAGGCCCTTAGGTCTGGTATGGGTTGTAAGGAGACCCCCCCACGCCGAAAAATCGACGTAGGGGGTCCCCCTACAATCCATACCAGACCGGTATCCAAAGCACGCTACCCGGCCGGTCAGGAAGGGAGTGGGGACGAGCGAGCGCCCCCCCCCTCCTGAGCCGTGCCAGGCCGCATGCCCTCAACATGGGGGGGTTGGGTGCTCTGGGGCAGGGGGGCGCACTGCGGGCCCCCCCACCCCAGAGCACCCTGTCCCCATGTTGATGAGGACAGGACCTCTTCCCGACAACCCTTGCCATTGGTTGTCGGGGTCTGCGGGCGGGGGCTTATCGGAATCTGGGAGTCCCCTCAAATAAGGGGGCCCCCAGATACCGCCCCCCCACCCTAAGTGAATGGATATGGGGTAAATCGTACCCCTATCCATTCACCTGTAGGCAAAAAGTTAAAGTTAATAAACACACAACACAAGGCTTTTTAAAATAATTTATTATTCTGCTCCGGATGCCCCCCCCTGTCTTCTTTATTAGCTCTATTAGCAGGGGGGCTTCTTCTTCCACTCTCCGGGGGGGTTTCTTCTTCCGCTCTCCGGGGGGGGGCTTCTCCGCTCTCCGGGGGTCTTCTTCCATCTTCTCCCCTCTTCCGCTCTTGACTCGGCGAACCCTGGTTCTTCTGCAGATGTCCGGTGCCTTCTTCTTCAGCGCTGGCTGCCTGCTATCTTTGTGTGTTAGCTCAATTTCTAACAGGCAGCCGGCGCGGTCTTCTGTGACGTCAGGGTCTTCTCTTCTGTTCTTCTCCCCTCTTCCGATGTTGCCTCGTCGCCTGTTGTCGCTGTAATGATGGAAGCGCGCCTTGCATCCCATTTATATAGGCATCACCATCCCATCATGCTCCGGTAGGTACCCACGTGGTGGGTGCACGTGGGTAGGCACCCACCACGTGGGTACCTGCCGTAGCATGATGGGACGGTGATGCCTATATAAATGGGATGCAAGGCGCGCTTCCATCATTACAGCGACAACAGGCGACGAGGCAACATCGGAAGAGGGGAGAAGAACAGAAGAGAAGACCCTGACGTCACAGAAGACCGCGCCGGCTGCCTGTTAGAAATTGAGCTAACACACAAAGATAGCAGGCAGCCAGCGCTGAAGAAGAAGGCACCGGACATCTGCAGAAGAACCGGGGTTCGCCGAGTCAAGAGCGGACGAGGGGAGAAGATGGAAGAAGACCCCCAGAGAGCGGAGAAGCCCCCCCCCGGAGAGCGGAAGAAGAAACCCCCCCCCGGAGAGTGGAAGAAGAAGCCCCCCCTGCTAATAGAGCTAATAAAGAAGACAGGGGGGGCATCCGGAGCAGAATAATAAATTATTTTAAAAAGCCTTGTGTTGTGTGTTTACTAACTTTAACTTTTTGCCTACAGGTGAATGGATAGGGGTACGATGTACCCCATATCCATTCACTTAGGGTGGGGGGCCGGTATCTGGGGGGCCCCCTTATTTGAGGGGACTCCCAGATTCCAATAAGCCCCCGCCCGCAGACCCCGACAACCAATGGCAAGGGTTGTCGGGAAGAGGTCCTGTCCTCATCAACCTGGGGACAGGGTGCTCTGGGGTGGGGGGGCCCGCAGTGCGCCCCCCTGCCCCAGAGCACCCAACCCCCCCATGTTGAGGGCATGCGGCCTGGCACGGCTCAGGAGGGGGGGCGCTCGCTCGTCCCCACTCCTTTCCTGACCGGCCGGGTAGCGTGCTTTGGATACGGGTCTGGTATGGATTGTAGGGGGACCCCCTACGTCGATTTTTCGGCGTAGGGGGGTCTCCTTACAACCCATACCAGACCTAAGGGCCTGGTATACTCCTGGGGGGGAACCCATGCCGGTTTTGTTTTTACAAATTGCCGTGGAGTTCTCCCTCGGGAATGCATACCAAATGCCGTCGCTGGAATGGGCTTTTACATGGTGTGACTAGTTTACACTTTGTAACATCAGCCCTAGTTTTACACTTGCAAAATAAAACTTACGGCGAAAAAACGAAGCTGGAAAGCTTTGTGGATCGCCTTAAGTGCTAATTTGCATACTAGAAACGGCATTTCGACTCGAAATGCCCCCAGCGGCGGATGCGGTACTGCATCCTAAGATTCGGCAGTGTAATTCAATTACACATGCCGGATCTTCTGCCTAACTTTGGAAAAAGCCTTTTGAGGATTGTTTCCAAAGTTAGACACAGACTGAACAGCAGTTAAGTCTGCGTATCTCTTTTGAGGATCTGGCCCACTGTGTTTCTCTGTTAATATTCCTATACCATCTAATGCATACATAGTTCATATCTCGCCACCTTATTATTTGTGATTGTATTTGTAGATTAGTGTTTAGTGATTTATCTTTACCCCCCTTTCCTACCCCCCCCCCCCCCCCCCCCCCCCCCCCCCCCCCCCCTCCCCCCCCTGGCCCATCTAGGCCTACCTCCAGGGTTGTACCGTTCTACCGTTCATACTCCTCCACTCTTCTCTCTCATACCTCCCTACTTCACCCATACCCATTCGCTTCCTCCTTCTACCATACATCTATACTCCTTTTAAACCTTTCCTCCCACCCCCCCCCCCATTTTAATTAACTTTAGTGCTTTCGTGCCTCTTCCCTGTTTTATTCAGTTAATTTGAAATGCATAACCAGATTTTTACCTCTAGTTATATCTTTTTTTTTTTTCCCTAAATTCCCACACCACTTTCTATTGGCAGCAGTTTTCTTAGACCCACCATACCCACACCCTACTACTATATTATTCAAATCTGTGTATTCTATACATTTTGTGCTTTTTTTCCTTGTATAAAAAAAAAAAAAAAAAAACACATACTCTTGTGCTACTTCTAAATTGTGCTAGACCGTGCATTTTGTGCTAAAAAACAAAAAAAACAAAAAAAAAAATCCCAAAGAAGAAAGAAAAGATGGTTTTAAAGGTCCTTCCTGTTTTCTTCGAGCCACTTTTCCACACTTTTTGGAGTATCAAAAAATTTGGTACCATCTTTCGCCATTACTCGCAAGCGTGCAGGGTAAAGTAACGCATAGTCGAACTTATGTTGTTGAAGCATTCGTTTGACGGTATAAATTCTCCTCTTCGTCTCTGTAGGTCTGGGGAAAAATCCTGGTAAAATGAAATTCTCGTCCCATTAAAAAAAATATCTCCCTTTTCTCTGGCCTTCTGAAGCAAAGTCACTTTATCAATATAATTGAACATTTTAAAAAGTAGTGGCCTGGGGTATTTATTTGCCGGTTGGAGTTTAAAAGGGGTACGATGAGCTCTCTCAATACCAAAAAATGGTGAAAAGGATGTAGCCCCGAAGACCTCCCTAAGCCATCCCTCCAAAAATACTATTGCATTAGCTCCCTCACTCTGTTCGGGCATTCCTATTATTCTTACGTTGTTTCTGCGATTTCTATTTTCTAAATCGTCGATCTTTGCAGCGTGTGTATCCATCTGTTTCTTCATATCCATAACTACTTGTTTAAGGGGATAAAGATCATCTTCCACTGTACTAAGTCTCTCCTCCAGCACATTCATTTTTTCCACTGTCTTACTCACTCATGCTTTTAAGCTCTGCATCCAGGCCAGTTATTGAGTCTCTACAGGCATTAATGGCATGCAGCAAATCCCTCAACGTAGGCTCCTCCTCCCTTTCTATGGGTGCTCCCTCCATGTTGGTTTGAGTTATCTTCACAAGGGGTAAAACAGCAATATCATCAGTTACAGTATTGATTTTTCCTGCCCCTGCCCCTTTGGTACTCACAGTTTTCGTATTAAGCTTCACAGCAGCAGATGGGCTGGCCGATCCCTGTCCACCACCCTGACTTTTCCGAGCCACTGCCGATCTTGCTTGAGCTAATTGCTGAGGGTAAGTCCCCTTTGTTGGTGTTAGGGAGGTTCGGGCGAAACGCTCCAACTTTGCCGCCGCTACTGCCGCTGCCTCCGCTGCCTGATTTTTTGCTAATCGGGTGTTCTTGACCCCCTCCTGTGGTGGTTGTACTGCCTGAATCTTTGTAGAGCGGGAGCCTTGAGTTCCTCCTTGGAGTGGAAATTGTTGAACGGGTTGCTCCTCTCCTTCTCTAAGTTTTCTGGACATATTACTGTCCTCACTTATTCACAAGTGTCAATATACCATTTTCTTTTTGCAGATACATAAAAAACAAAAAAAAACAAAGGGGTGAAACAATTATTAGCCTGTGAATTGTTGATAATAGTCTGCGATTCCTGAGGATGCAAAACAAGAGAGGGGAGCATCCCAACAATAGCTTATGTGGTAAATAATATAACAAATAACCTGGTCTTCCAGAACTGTTTTTAGTCATACGGGGGTTTGCTGGGGCTTTACTGCACCTCCTCTGCAACAGTTCCTCTTGTAAAAAAAAAAGACTCAGCTAGTACTTCCAAAAATGCAAAAAATGCATAGTGCTGTTTTGCTGAATTGGTGCAGTATTAGTGTTGTATTGTATTTTTTTAATATATATTTTTTTATATATATCGCCAGCTGCCAGCTGCATGTTCACATTTGGCCCAGAGAGCAGTGGACCTCACCCCCAGCGCTTAGAGGTCTCCTCCCTCCTTTATGGGGTTCTGTGGAGTTCTCTCCACACTCTGTCTCTATTGTGGAGACACTCAATACAGTACACAGAGCGAGGAGACCCGATCTCGCGTATGTACGAGATCTCGCGGGATTTTGCGGGAACTTGAGCCGCTCCGTAGATACGGGTACCCCAGTGTACCCCTCGTTCCTCCGTGCAGCGAGCTCCACTCCCATCCTCCTCCACCCCCGGGGCCACCAGCTACCTCGCCTCACCGTCCAGTGACCGGAGGCCGGGCAAAAAGGAAGGCAAAAACGAAGTCGCGTGCCGTGGAGCCTCTCAGCTCTCTGCTATGCCCGCCGACGCCCCGTATCTATAGCACAGTACCTGTGGGCTTCTGGACACTAGATTATTTGCACATTACGGCTCACAAAGTTCGTGGATTAGGCTCATTCAGCCCAAGTGACAACAAATGCAAAATATCTTGCTGCTTTGCTCTGGAGTGCATTATAGTGCATTTTAGTACTTCAGAGGGATAAAGATCCAAATTTAGTCCGGTTTTGAGCACTCTATCCCAGCATGCTTTTCCAGGGAGATAGGGGGAAAGGTGGAGGCTCTCACACACTCACTCCAGCACTCTCACTCCCTCCTTCATCCGGCCACCGCACACGTATAGCAGTGGCGGCCCGTCCATAGGGGGCGCATGGGCGCCGCCCCCCCTCCCCCAAAGCCAGTAAAAAAAAAAAAAAAAAAATGAAAAAAAAAAATTTTTTTTGGGCCCTTTAAGAAAAAAAAAAGGTCCTTTAAGACAGTGCATGTTCAGGGTGGGCGCCGGTCACAAACTCAGTGCACTGCTATAGCATCATTGAAGCGTCATGCCAATGAAGCAGGCAAGACGCTTCATTTGCAGTTTTTTTTTAAGCTCTGTGGCTATGTGCTGTGCGCCACGAGCCAATCACTCTCCAGTGTCTCCACTCTCCTCTCTAATTTTCCTCACTGCAGAAGGAAATGGGCGGTGCTTTCCCCAGGGCAGTGTTACTTTCGGTTTTGGCTCCAGGAGGACTCTAAGGTAAGTAACTTATTAAAATACTTTATTTGTCTCATTGTCTGTCCTGTCCAGTGTCCCTGTCCATCCCATCATGTCCAGCACCTTGTGATGTATGCTCAGCCTGTACTGTGATCGGACTGAGTGTGGACAGGAGGGAGGGGGAGGGTGCCGTGCTTCACATCTCCTGTCTGTGTGTGAGGGCTTAGAGTACCTGCGTCCTGCAGCTGTGCATCTCTTATCTCTGTCTGTCTATCTATCTGACTGTCCCCCCCTCTCTCTCTCTATCTATCTATCTATCTATCTATCTATCTATCTATCTATCTATCTATCTATCTATCTATCTATCTATCTACCTATCTATCAGCTACCTCTGTCTAATTATCTATCTATCTATCTATCTATCTATCTATCTATCTATCTATCTATCTATCTATCTATCTATCTATCTATCTATCTGTCTGTTTAATTATCTATCTCTCTCTCTATCTATCTATTAGCTACCTCTGTCTAATTATCCATCTATCTATCTATCTATCCATCTATCTATAGCTATCTGCCTAATTATCTATTTATCTATCTAATTATCTATCTATCTATCTATCTATCTATCTATCTATCTATCTATCTATCTATCTCTATCTCTCTATCTATAGCTCTATCTATAGCTCTATCTATCTATCCTATCTATCTATCTATTAGCTACCTCTGTGTAATTATCTATCTATCTATCTATCTATCTATCTATCTATCTATCTATCTATCGCTATCTG